>NC_034188.2:58030216-58282716 GCF_002021735.2 Oncorhynchus kisutch | reverse complement strand
GATAACAAAATATTAAAAAGATAGCAATATACACACAATACCTCATAATGACAAAGTGAAAAAGGGTTTTAGAAATTTTTGCAAATGTATTAAACATAAAAAACTGAAATACCTTAGTCACATAAGTATTCAGACCCTTTGCTATGAGACTCGAAATTGAGCTCAGGTGCATCCTTTTTCCATTGATCATCCTTGATATGTTAATACAACTTGAATGGAGTCCACCTGTGGTAAATTTAATTGATTGATATTTGGAAAGGCAGACACCTGTCTATATAAGGTCCCACAGTTGACAGTGCATGTCAGAGCAAAAACCAAGCCATGAGGTCGAATGAATTGTCAGTAGAGCTACGCGACAGGATTGTGTCGAGGCACAGCATTTCTGCAGCATTGAAGGTCCCCAAGAACACAGTGGCCTCCATCATTCTTAAATGAAAGAAGTTTGGAAGCACCAAGACTCTTCCTAGAGCTGGCTGCCCGGCCAAACTGAGCAATGGAGGAGAAGGGTCTTGGTAAGGGAGGTGACCAAGAACCCGATGGCCACTCTGACAGAGCACCAGAGTTCCTCTGTGGAGATGGGAGAACCTTCCAGGCAAAGATGAACGGAGCAAAGTACAAAGAGATCCTTGATGAAAACCTACTCCAGAGCGCTCAGGACCTCAGACTGGGATGAAAGTTCACCTTCCAACAGGACAACAACCATAAGTACACAGCCAAGACAATGCAGGAGTGGCTTTGGGAAAAGTCTCTGAATGTTCTTCAGTGGCCCAGCCAGAGCCTGGACTTGAACCCGATTGAACATCTCTGGAGAGACCTGAAAATAGCTGTGCAGAGACACTCCCCATCCAACCTGACAGACCTTGAGAGGATATGCAGAGAAGAATGGGAGAAACTTCCTTAATACTGTGTGCAAAGCATGTAGCATCATACCCAAGAAGACTCAAGGCTGTAATCGCTGCTGCCAAAGGTGCTTCAACAAAGTCAAAGTACTGAGTAAAGGGTCTGAATACTTATGTACATGTGATATTTAATTTAAATGTTTTTATTTTTTATAAATTAGCAAACATTTCAAAAAAAAAAAATTGCTTTGTCATTGTGGGTATTGTGAGTAGATTTGATGATATTTGTTAAAAAATTGTATAAGGCTGTAACCTAACAAAATGTGGAAAAAGTCAAGGGGTCTGAATTAGAGGTCGACCGATTAATCGGAATGGCCGATTAATTAGGGCCGATTTCAAGGTTTCATAACAATCGGAAATCGGGATTTTTGGACGCCGATTATGGCCGGTTACATTGCACTCCACGAGGAAACTACGTGGCAGGCTGACCACCTGTTATACGAGTGCAGCAAGTAGCCAAGGTAAATTGCTAGCTAGCATTAAATGTATCTTATAAAAAACAATCAATCTTCACATAATCACTAGTTAACTACACATGGTTGATGATATTACTAGGTTAACTAGCTTGTCCTGCATTGCATATGATCAATGCGCTGCCTGTTAATGTATCATCGAATCACAGCCTACTTCGCCAAACGGGGGACGATTTAACAAAAGCGCATTCGCAAAAAAAGCACAATCGTTGCACAAATGTACCTAACCATAAACATCAGTGCCTTTCTTAAAATGAATCAACAGAAGTATATTTTTTAAAACCTGCATATTTAGTTTAAATAAATTAATGTTAGCAGGCAATATTAACTAGGAAAGAATAATTGGGGCGGCAGGGTAGTGTAGTTGTTAGAGCGGTGGACTTGTAACTGAAAGGTTGCGAGTTCAAATCCCTGAGCTGACAAGGTACAAATCTGTTGTTCTGCCCTTAAACAGGCAGTTAAGCCACTGTTCCTAGGCCGTCATTGAAAATACGAATTTGTTCTTAACTGACTTGCCTTGTTAAATAAAATAAACATTTTGTTTTCAAAATGATAGTTTCCGGATTTGACCATATTAATGACCTAAGGCTCATATTTCTGTGTTATTTATATTATAATTAAGTCTATGATTTGATATTTGATAGAGCAGTCTGACTGAGCGGTGGTAGGCGGCAGCAGACTTGTAAGCATTCATTAAAACTTTACTGCATTTGACGGCAGCTCTTTTTTTATTTTTTATTTTACCTTTATTTAACCAGGCAGTTAAGAACAAATTCTTATTTTCAATGACGGCCTAGGAACAGTGGGTTAACTGCCTGTTCAGGGGCAGAACGACAGATTTGTACCTTGTCAGCTCGGGGGTTTGAACTCGCAACCTTCCGGTTACTAGTCCAACGCTCTAACCACTAGGCTACCCTGCCGCCCCATCCTCTTAGCAATGCTTGACACACAGCGCTGCTAGAGGCGTCACTACAGACACCCATCTTCAAATCCAGATTGCGTTTCTATCAAAGTAAGTGGCTTATTACCTAATAATAGTTTGTGTGTCGTGTTATACCGTTTCTACCGTAGCTCACTGTGTGTATGGAGCATAATATATTTGTGTATATTCCTTATAACTGTGGACACGCGAGGTAACGTTACTCATGTTACTCACCTTTTATGGTGTTATATTCCATCGTGCTTATGTAGTTAGTTACATTCTTCTATTAGCGCTGTAAAACAATGCTAAATGCGTCAGAAGTATTGGCATGTTGTATTTTGAAGCTACCCTGAAAAAAATATCTCATACCACTTGGTCGTTTTCTGAGTGCATTCCACAAAGCTGTTTATGATGTCTGCCTTATCCACTGCTCCCATTTTGAGGTTATAGTCAAGCACACAGTCTGGTTCGATGTTTCTCTGTCTGGTTTGTTTCTCTCTCCTGTCAGGTGGTCCACCTTCCCTGTGGCCGACATTCAGATTTTTTCATAGATTGTAATGCGCACATAGTATACTATGTAGTATAGTATACATACATACTATAAACAGACCAAACTAATCTTGTCTTCTCTTATTATCTTTGGTTTCTGTGAGGAAAAAAAGCCTGGCTGCGTGGTGAGCTCACCCGTGATGTGATTAATTATGCATAGTAATTGCTATTAGCTAATTCATAGTGTAGTTTATGTCAGCCGAGAGTTAGAAAATATGACCGCTTGTGTTGCCGTCAATCTTTCCTCAGTTAGCGCTAGGACAAATGTAGCCTACAGTTTTCCGATTAGGATGATTGTGTTATGCTATAGATACTTCTGTGAATATCTGAACATTGCATCCAAAAATAAACTGCTCACATTCTGGACATAACTTTGTAAGGACTGTATTTGTGTAAATAAGCTCAAATTCGGATTATTGCGTCATTCAAAACTGGCCATTCTCTAAATTAGTGTTCTAATCACACGGGTGTGATCTTACGCTTCAGGGACCACTGTAAAACGATCCCACCCGTGTGATGGTACGTGTGAAAGGGTTAATCGATATTTTTGGTCCTCCAATAATTGGTATCGGTATTGAAAATTCATAATCGGTCGACCTCTAGTCTGAATACTTTCCGAAGGCACTGCATTTAAGGGATAGAAGGGTATTTGGCATTTGCCCATTGTCTCTACTGAGGTCCCTCTCTGTAGGCCTCCCCTAACATAACATTACTACCAAATAACTCCTTGAGAATTCTGCAATCCTGAGGCGGTTGTTAACATTATTCTCTGCTTATTGAATCAGCCCAGTAAAGCTGGCTGAGGACAGAGCTGCATGTGAAAGTGTGGGAGTTTGTTTAAAGATATTCTCCGGTGCTTTTGCATACTTTTTAGACAGTAGTTCTGAAAGTAGCTCCACGAGCCAAAAGTGGTCCCTGAAAATTGGGACTTGCATCACAAATGTGCACATATGTGCACTAGAGGTCGACCGATTATGATTTTTCAATGCCGATTCCGATACCGATTATTGGTGGGCCAAAAAAAAGCGGATACCGATTAATCGGACAATTTATTTTATTTTATTTGTAATAACGACAATTACAACAATACTGAATTAACACTTATTTTAACTTAATATAATACATAAATAAAAATCTATTTAGCCTCAAATAAATAATGAAACATGTTCAATTTGGTTTAAATAATGCAAAAACAAAGTGTTGGAGAAGAAAGTAATATGTGCCAATATGCAATATGTGCCATGTAAAAATGTGTGCCATGTAAAAATGTGTGCCATGTAAAATATGTGCCATGTAAAAAAGCTAACGTTTAAGTTCCTTCCTCAGAACATATGAAAGTTGGTGGTTCCTTTTAACATGAGACTTCAATATTCCAAGGTAAGAGGTTTTAGGTTGTAGTTAATATAGTATTTATAGAACTATTTCTCTCTAGACCATTTGTATTTCATATACCTTTGACTATTGGATGTTCTTATAGGCACTATAGTATTGCCAGTGTAACAGTATAGCTTCCGTCCCCCTCCTCACCCCTACCTGGGCTCGAATCAGGAACACATCAACAACAGCCACACTCGAAGCATCGTTACCCATCGCTCCACAAAAGCTGCGGCCCTTGCAGTGCAAGGGGAATAACTACTCCAAATCTAAAAGCGAGTGACGTTTGAAACGGTATTAGCGCACACCCAGCTAACTAGCTAGCCATTTCACATTGGTTACACCAGCCATTAGGCTGATAGGCTTGAAGTCATAAACAGCGCTGTGCTTGCGAAGAGCTGCTGGCAGAACGCAGGAAAGTGCTGTTTGAATGAATGATTATGGGCCTTCTGCAGCTCAGTCAGACTGCTCTATCAAATCAGACTTAATTATAACATAATAACACACAGAAATACAAGCCTTTGTTCATTAATATGGTCGAATCTGGAAACAATCATTTCGAAAACAAAACGTTTATTATTTCAGTGAAATACGGAACCGTTCGTTATTTTATCTAACGTGTGGCATCCCTAAGTCTAAATATTCTTGTTACATTGCACAACCTTCAATGTTATGTCATAATTACGTAAAATTCTGGGAAATTAGTTCGCAATGAGCCAGGCAGCCCAAACTGTTGCATATACCCTGACTCTGCCTACGTGCAATGAACGCAAGAGAAATGACACAATTTCACCTGGTTAATATTGCCTGCTAAACTGAATTAGTAGTTATAACTAGTGATTATGATTGATTGTTTTTTATAAGATAAGTTTAATGCTAGCTAGCAATTTACCTTGGCTTCTACTGCATTCGCGTAACAGGCAGGCTACTTGTGGAGTGCAATGGTTAGAGCGTTGGACTAGTTAACTGTACGGTTGCAAGATTGGATCCCCGGAGCTGACAAAGTGAAAATCTGTCATTCTGCCCCTGAACAAGGCAGTTAACCGACCATTCCTAGGCCGTCATTGAAAAAAAGAATGTGTTCTTAACTGACTTGCCTAGTTAAATAAAGGTATAAAAATATATACACATGTTTTTAGAAATCGGCGCCCAAAAATACAATCGATTATTATGAAAACTTGAAATCGGCCCTAATTAATCAGCCATTCCGATTAATCGGTCAACCTCTAATGTGCACCACACCATTGCTCTCTCGCTCTACTGTGAGTGCGTCTTGCTAGTTGTCACTCAAATGGTGAGGTGCTGAAGCTCATTGGCTGAAACTCAAATTGCTGGGGGCTGGCCCACAGGGGGGTAAATGTAGGGAAAATGGAGCCGCACAGCTTTCAGAAAACAATTGCTTTGAAAATAGGGATTTCGTGGCTAGCTAATTGAGGTAAGTAATTCTGCTCATAGATTATGCATGTATGAACTACACATGGACACATCCAGCCCAAAGCAGGAGGTTGAAAAAATTCTTACTAGTCGCCAAAGTACCGGAGCATGTCTTTAAGTATGTGCTTGCTGGCTTGTCTTGAAGAACAATACCTGTTTGTTTGTATGTGTTTGTTTGTGGGCGGGAGACTGGGGACGGGTTTGTGTATGTGTGAAGACAAAACAGACGCTGTAGGCTACATCCCAGTGAGACCACAGAGCCACCTCAACACCCACAATGGGGTCCTTCACACTCCCAGAACCCCACAGCATTCCTGCCACCAGACCAGATATTTTCTGTGAGATTCTATCCACTATCTGTCTCTAAGACAGCTTGTTGTACTGCACTCGCACTTCAGCATCTCCTGTTTTTATATCCCCCTCTCCCATTCAATATTTTCATTGTTCTTTTCGAAGACAAAAATACAGAAGTGCTTTGCTCTAAAATTAAGTTAAGTGATGTTGTGAAATGAAAGCAGAGACAGGAAGAGAGATGTTGAGGAAAAACAGACTTGGGTTCAGACTTGGGTTCACAGATACTTTGAGTGTTTGCTTGAGTCTGCCTGGAGTGCCAAATAGGCCGGTTTGAACGTTTTTGGACTTTTCTATTGGTTTATTAAAGGGATACTTTGGGATTTTGACAATGAGGCCATTTATCTAATTCCACAGAGTCAGGTGAACTTGTGGATACCATTTTTATGTCTTTGTTTGAAGGAAGTTGCTAACTAGCGTTAACGCAATGGCTGGAAGTCTATGGTATCTGCTAGCATACCATAGACTTCATCATTGCACTGATGCTAGATAGAAGTAGTTTCGGCAGACAATGTTAACTTCCTTCATACTTGAGACATAAAAATAAAAATGGTATCCACGAGTTCATCTGACTCTGGGGAAGTAGATAAAATCCATAAGTATCCTTTTAAATCAGGCACACAAAGCAAACCAGAGTGAATTTGATATCAAAGGGACCAATCTGAGGAAAGCCCTGGCTGAGATTGTCAGCGTCAAGAGAAAGTAGTTAATTTAAAGCAGACATCTGCCTTACACAAACACACACACACACACACACACACACACACACACACACACACACCATCTCACACATTTACATTCGAATACAAAGAGACACCAGTAACACACACATCATCTCACACACATTACAATACAAAGTACAAAGTGAGACAAAAGCATCACTGACAGACACGTGATCTATGTTCTCACACTCGCTTCTCTCTTGTTTTTACTCTCTCCCTATCTGTCAAACACACACATGTACTACAAAGCTTGAAAATCTGGCTTGAGTGTTTTTTCTTAGAATCACACAGTGAAATAGAGCTAATGTAATATACAGAGACAGGACCGGGACAGGACCGGGACCAGAGAAGAATTTCCCAGAGCTCAAGGGATTCTGTCACACATAGTGCACAGCTCCCGACTGGCCCAGATGGTTATGAAATCACTGTTCTCCAAAACAACTGAAAACAGACAATAATACTCCTACCCTTCCCTGGGTCTGTCTGCAAACAGAATTCCAGTATCCTCTCAAGCAAACCAAAGACTCCAGGGAAGATGTGCTCTCAAACTTGTGTCCATGAAACCAATTGGTCAGAGTAAAATGACCAACGTTACACAAAACTAAATCAATTCAAATGTATACTGAACCAAAATATAAACACAACATGCAACATTTTCAAAGAGTTTACCGAGTTACAGTTCATTTAAGGAAATCAGTCAATTTAATTAAATTCATTAGGCCCTAATATATGGATTTCACATGACTGAGAATACAGAAATGCTGGTCACAGATACCATTAAAAAAAGGTAGGGGTGTGGATCAGAAAACCAGTCAGTATCTGGTGTGATAACCATTTGTTTCATGCAGCACAACATATCCTTTGCATAGGCTCTTGATTGTGGCCTGTAAAATGTTTTCCCACTCCTCTTCAATGGCTGTGCGAAGATCCTGGATATTGGCGCGAACTGGAACACGCGGTCGTACCCGTCAATCCAGAGCATCCCAAACTTGCTCAATGGGTGACATGTCTGGTGAGTATGCAGGCCATGGAAGAACTAAGACATTTTCAGCTTCCATGAAGTGTGTACAGATCCTTGCAACATGGGGTTGTGCATTGTCAAGCATTGTCATGCTGAAACATGAGGTGATGGCGGCGGATGAATGGCACGACAATGGGCCTCAGGATCTCATCACGGTATCTCCATTTGCCATCGATAAAATGCAATTGTGTTCATTTTCCATAGCTTATGCCCATACCATAACCCCACCACCACCATGGGGCACTCTGTCCACAACGTTAACGTCAGCAAACCGCTCGCCCACACAACGCCATACACATGGTCTGTGTTTGTGAGGCCGGTTGTACGTACTGCCAAATTCTCTAAAACGACAATGGAGACAGCTTATAAACATTCAATTCTCTGGCAACAGCTCTGATGGACATTCCTGCAGTCAGCATGCCAATTTTACGGTACCGCAAAACTTGATACATCAGTGGCAGTGTTATGTGATAAAACTGCACATTTTTGAGTGGCCTTTTATGGTTCCCACCACAAGGTGCACCTGTGTCAAGATCATGCTGTTTAATCAGTTTCTTGATATGCCACACCTGTCAGGTGGATGGATTATCTTGGCAAAGGAGAAAGGCTCACTAACAGGGACATAAACCAATGTGTGCACAAAATTGGAGAGAAATAAGCTTTTTGTGCACATTGAACATTCCTGGGATCTTATCTTTATTTCAGCTCATGAAACATGGGACCAACACTTTCACATGTTGCGTTTATATTTTTGTTTAGCGTTCTACAAATGTATATATACATCTAAGTATAACCTTGAGGTCTAAGCAGATCTGGTTGTTTGTTGGGTTGAAGGGATATGAGTTCACAGGGGCAGGGGTAAGCCGTCTTTCACTTGACAGACCACAATAAGACTAGGGAGGTTAACATAAAACAAATAAGAGAATGCAGTAGTGGTGGTGTGTGGGTAAAACCACTGAGGGAAAAAAGCCATATTACAACCTATGTGTTGTGATAATGATGTTGTTTGCTCTATATAAGGCAGAGAAAACAAGGCGACAGTCACGCAATGGCAGAATAAATTTAACCATATCTTTGTTTCATCACATAACCGGAAAGCACAGCTGTCCGGTGAAGTCCACAAAGCACATTATATGTGACAAACAGTTGCATGACCTACAGCATGGCCAAGCAAGTTAATGTTTCCCACATTTGATTTAGAACCACGGTGAGTTACCCCATGTCGGAAAGAAAACACGAGCCGCCTGCGCTTAGTCTAAAACAGTGACAACTTACCAAAAACAAACCATTTTACGCCTAGTCCAATCAACGTAAGCTAAATATCATGTGGCTGTCCGTGGCAATGATTGGTGTATGTGTGTGTGCACCCGCACGCACACAAGTAGAAAAACATGTTGCCTCACCTACTTGTAGAGGAATGCCATAGAGAAAACTTGTTTTGTTTTTGTTGTCCAAGACTATGCTACCTGACTTCCTTTCATGGGCAACGATGAGCCAACTAATTAACATTAGCCTACTACATGTAGCTACATATTGAACTTCCATCCTCTGTATTAATTCATGGTTGGATCAGAATCAGAATTGTAATCATTGGTGAGTACGGAGAATTAAGTAAAACCACAAGTCCAAATCCCTATATCCAAGGCTTATTTAGGAAAGGGAAGATTTTAGCTAGGTAGCTAGCCAAATGCTCGCTGGCTTCCATTGCTATTGAATTCAATGCTATGGGCGGCAACAATGTCAAACTCTTTTTGGCCAGACAGCATCAGATACATGGGCTACACATACAGAGACAGAGGAGTGATGTTTCACTCGGATGCTTTCTCCCATGAGATACATTCAGCCACTTGCAAATTTAAGGAAAATGATGAAACACAAACTAAATATATCACTATTTTGGCTTCCCTTGACATCCATAAGTATATTCCACTGAGAGAATGCTAAACGTTTAGAAAAAGTCATTTTTTAAAATAAGTCTTAAGATCAACTGTGTGTTCAGTAAGGCTGAGACAAGTAGAGGGTAGATAAGAGGGCCTGATGAAAGGTCTGGTGGTGTAACAGACGCCATCCTGTCAGAGAGACCACACTGCGACTGGGAACCAGTGTTTTCCTGGGCGTCTTTAACCAAAGTCGTCAAAAACATCAATTAAACAAGTTCCCAAGGTAGAGAGAGGGAGGGCAATATAATGCTAGCGGAAACGGTGGCGTGAACACTGATGTTGAATCTTTTAGATGACGAGCAGCAGAGTACCCAGATCCTCAGTGCACACGTGGCCTCAGCTTTGTCTCCATGGAAACACTGTGCCACTGCTGCCCTCCGCAGCCATGTCGTTATATAATCAAGGATATGCCAGGCGATTAGCTCTCGCTTCCTGGATCACATCCAAGTCACACACACTCACAGGGGGTGCTTGTATGGTTCTTTGGTTAGTCAGTGTTCTGTCTCAAAGCTGGGAACACCGAATGGAAAACTCAGCTCCCTCCCAAACTGCAGCATCTTTTTTCAGAAGCACACTGAAATAAGGAGCTTTCCTTTTCCTCTCCCTGCTTCATTACCTGAAAGAGCAGTAGATCTCAGAGCCACAAAGTGCACACACACACACACATACACACACACACACACATACACACACTCTCACTCTCACACACACACACACATACACACAGAGTGTGAAAGATTAGATTCCTCTCTGAAGGTAAGTAAGAGACTAATACCCCTCTGCAGCTCCTCTGAGTCAAGGTGGTTCCTACCAGTGTTGACTGAGTGACGAGGGAGTGGTTGGAACGTGGTTGGAACGCGTGTTGACCACAGCTATGGACTCCATGGCAGAGATTGGTATCTGGGTTGTATAGAGAGCAGGGTAGGGCAAAGAGAGGCCCAATCCCAAATCAACCCCGTACCACCCTAGGCACTTGTTGAGATCTGATTGTACCGTTATGAGCAATATGGTATTAACTTCACCTTGCGCCCATGACAGGCTAGGATGAAGTTTCTCCATATTGTTTATTCCTATCCAAGGCTCTGGGGTTGGGAGAGCAGAGCAGTGTCTGTGCAGAATCACTGATCTACAAATCACCTCAGGCCAAAATAACTAGGCCTATGTGATCAAGATTAGCAATTTTGTGCCTCATCTTGCTCAAACTGATCCCTTCAAACACACTGAGAGTCTCCAGTTAGAAAGAGGCTGTGGGTTGGGGGAGGAGAGGGGAACAGTGAGAAAGGCTGGCTGACTGTCATGCTGAAACACATATAAACGCACACACTCAATGCCGAAATAACCAAATATGCACAAACACAGTGAGCACACAAGCGTGCACCAGACTGCATACACACACACACTTACACACCTCGAATGCAACTGTTAGTATTAAAATCCCCGCCCCTTTAAAAAGCCTACTTCTGTAGCTGTGGAAATCACCTCTTCTCTCCTCTGCTTTCCTATTCAAACTGAAAGCCCTGGAAAAGCACAGAGTCAGGGTGAGTAAGTAAAAAAAAATAAAAAAATATTTTGTAGCTGGCATTCTCCGACAAATAGATGTAGTGGTATCCATGGCAACTAAACCAAGCTCTCTCGAAGCTACCTTGAAAGGAGCGACGTCTGAGGCGAGAGGAAAAGGAAGGGGGACTGTGTGTGTGTGTGTGCATGCATGCGTGTACACTACAGACGTAGTATACAGGCAGATTTCAGACGTTACTAGTTCACACTGGATAGAGAGGTCCACTGAGGAGCTTCAAGTGATCAGCTTCAACCTCACAATTCAGCAGAGGAAGATGTCTGGAAAAAATACAGGCATGCACATACACCCAAGGCTAGGCTAGCCTGGCACCGCAACACAAGCTAGAGACCAAAACCCCAGTCAGTATGTGAGTCCCAAATAGCACCCTGTTCCCTTTATAGTGCACTACTTTTGACCAAAGCCTCAAAAGCAGTGCAATATATAATAAACAGGGTGCAATTTGGGATGGAGACTGTCAGTTTCCCATTGGATGTGCTGAGCCCCAGACCCAAAGACCAAAAGCCCCACTGTTCTCTCCTGTCCTGCCAGATAGTCATAAAGGATGGCTGGTTGGGTTTCAGCGGAACATTTTCACAGGTGTTCTGGAACAAGTCGTGTCCCGACAGAGATCAGCACCTCTGCACTAAATAGTGTCTGCTCTTCTAATCAGTCAGTCATGTGATCTCCATCTGCACCCCTCTTAATCTTTCTACTAGCACATAGCATAGCTGGTCACTCAAATAGAATAGAGCTTCATTGTCCATTGTGAAACGTCAAGTTGTCTTTTGGCTGTCTGTGTTCTGTGTGTTGTGATTGAATGAGTTAGATCATAAGTGAGCCAGTGGATTGGTGTGTATTTATATTCAAAACCTTGTCCAAATGAGCTGATGTGAAAGCCTTAACAAGCCTGCCAAACATCTTCCACCATCTCACCCACAAATGCACACACACACACAACTGGAAGTTGCCTCAGTTACAACCAACATAACACCTGCAGGCCTGTTTCTGTTTGTTTTAGGTTGAACACAGAGAATAGACTTTAACTCAGGCAGCTCGCAGGATAAAGATCTAAATTAGACAGTTATCACAGCTAGGCAAACACACACACAACACTGATAGAAGACACGTGCCCATAACACACACCTACGATACGTGCCAGGATTACGGTTCTAACACAAGCCCATTGTTCTTACCAGTGTGTGTGTGTGTGTGTGTGTGTGTGTGTGTGTGTGTGTGTGTGTGTGTGTGTGTGTGTGTGTGTGTGTGCGTGCGTGTGTGTGTACCTTGTAGCCGTTATGGGTGTTTTTCTTTATGAGTGGGGTGGTAGAGCACAACTCGATGGCCTCTGGCTCGTGGAATATCACCGTGGGCAACGGCTCCTTCCTCAGTGTCAGCACGTTCAGCTTGGTCTTCAGCATCGTCTGGAAGTGCTGAGGGACATAGAGTCATGGTCAATCAATCAACCAATCAAGAAATAATGAAATATGCCCATCCATCCAACCCACCCACCCAACCACAACATTCTTAGTTCCCACATTCCTAGTACTTTCTATTCAGATGAAATTGCGCGAGTCATGATTTAATTAGCCTGCTCGGTTTTGTTAGGCTTTTTCAAGGAAACCCAGAAATTCCACAATCCAATTCCCTGCTCTGTAGGTGGGAGACCAGAGCAAACATGTGGTTCTGGTCGGCCTTACAAAACACCAGATTCCAGTTTGGGACGAGGCGGCTTGGTTCTCATCTCCTGTTCTGACGGACACTTCACATATAGAGAGAGAGAGCGAGAAGGTCCCTCATCTGCTGTCCACATTTCAGCTGAAGAACAGGAGAAGAGGGACTGTCACCCCAAACCAGAGTAAAGCCACTGTGACAGGCCATCTAAAACCAAGCACCGGAAGTGCCACAGTTACTGCTCATCCTCCTAAAAGACCCCACTACATCTCCATCATACAACCCAAACTCCACCTGTGGGAGAGGAGAGGAGAGGAGAGGAGAGGAGAGGAGAGGAGAGGAGAGGAGAGGAGAGGAGAGGAGAGGAGAGGAGAGGAGAGGAGAGGAGAGGAGAGGAGAGGAGAGGAGAGGAGAGGAGAGGAGAGGAGAGGAGAGGAGAGGAGAGGAGGTTTGACAGAGACGAGACAAGGAGGAAAGATGATGAGGAGAGAAAAACAGGAGAAAAGAAGAAGAGACTAAAAGAGAAGAAGAGGAGAGGCAGTTTTGAAACTAAAGCCACGTGTGTGAACGCTCGCTGACCTCCGCGTCAGCACTTTATGGCTTCCTGACAGTGCTCCACATTCCTGTGGTCAGCCCGGATTGGAGGGGGGGGTCTCTCAAGGCACCGTGCGGAATAAAACTGGATTTCTATTCATAATATTTTCATTATTCCTCTGAATTAAAAAATAGCCGCATCGAGTTACACATATCATTGATTCTATTTGGGTTGGGGATGAGGAGTTTCTGATTCTGGAACCAAGGAATAGACATTGATCCCCAATACTGGTTGTACTCTCTCTCTCTCTCTCTCTCTCTCTCTCTCTCTCTCTCTCTCTTTAACTCTGTCTCTACTCTCTCTCCCTCTCCTACTCTTTTTCTACCTCTCTCCACTCTCTCTCCCCCCTCTCTCTCTATTTCCCTCTCTCTCTACATCTCCCTACTCTCTCTCCTTCTCTCTCTCTTTCTACCCATCCCTCCCTCCATCTATCTCTCTCTCTCTGACACAGCAGGCTCTGTCTGTATAGTCTGGTCCTCATCTAGCCCATTCACTGACTTCTTTAGACATGTGTTTTTAAAAGGTACGCCACATTCTCAGTAACAGCCCATTTTCCTTGTAAACACTGGTATACATTTCACGCGTGAGCGAGGCACGTTACTTTTCCCAAATAACTTTTGGCTGAATGTTACGGATTGTGAGAGAGCATTTGAAAATAGAGGGGAGTAGACATTTTACACCGTTTAGAAGTGACCATTCGCCTGTGAGAGGAGGAGGATTCTATAGCTCTGTGGGAGATGAGAGGAGACACAGTACAGGATCTTTCTGCTATTGAAATCCTTGGCCGGGCTGCCTAAGTGTATCCAATGTAGAAAGAAACTGACAAAATGTAAATTGACAAACACTAAACAGTGTTCAGGTTGGCCTAGATTGCCTCTAGAGAGTGTGTATGTGTGTGTGTGTGTTTGTGCGTGCGTGTGTCAACTATGATATGTGTCTGTATGCACAAGCATGTGTGTGCACGTCCGTGTGTGTGCGTCGACTGCGTGATTATGTGTCTATAGTTCACAGGTAACAGATGGGGTGGTACACTCCCAGCCCTCAGGGAGATTTTCTGCTGGAGTCGGCAGGCTCTCAGGTCAATCATAGCGTAAGCCACAGTACAACAACCCACTGACACGGCAGAGACACTGATTACAGGGGTTATACATAGGCTTGGGCGGTATACCGTATATACCGCTTCCCGGGATATTTGGAATCCACGGGATTGTTTTCCAATGTCGTCAATACTATTGAAACTATTTCTTTGAAATGTAGTAGCTACTTTTTAAGTAAATACCTGCAGTCAACTTGTGCAATACATTAGGAAATAAAGAAGACTGCTTTCTTCATTTCACCTGTCACATAATTATTTATTATGAAGTTCACCGGTAGTCCCAGTCACATGGTGTTTGTTTACAAGCGCACAACAAACGAGAGACCGGAGCCTTGTGAGTCACTCACTGTTGAGCAGCATGTGCCAGGTGATCTAGTTAAATTATGGAATTCACAACTCAATGTTTGTTTAGCTTCTTGCTAAATCAAGCTTTGCTTGGTAACAAGACCCTTGCTGTTTAGAATTAGTTTTGTGCGTGCAGCAAACTGTGAGTAGCATTTTTGCAGACAACTTCTATAACTTTATGAGCTGGGATGTCTGTCCTGCAAATAGTTTAGGTCAGAGACTGTATAAAATGTTCGCTATGCGCTCGTTAGCATTTAGTTAGCATTCTCTTTGGGATTTTACATGTACTTGTTAGCGTTGCTAAGCTTCTGATCTCAGATGCTCAGTGGGGTTTTAAAATAGAGGCCCTTCTGTTCAGTGACGGTATTATTATTTTTTAAGGGGTGGATCAGCTTTAATATTGCGGAAAGAAAGTTGCATCCATCAATGTAATTGTCTGCATAATTTCCAATCCCAAATTTTTGGGGGGGTAAATGTATATATCCATACACGCACGCATACATACATACATATAGACATATATACATACACATACCTATAGAGACATACATACTTTTTTAAAGAATATACCTTTATTATTATTCCCCGCAAACCCTACAACTGATCCCCCAATTGGAGTAAACTAACACTTCGGATTTTACCTTCAATTTATACATCTTATTAACATTTTACAGACACAGTCTATTTTACAATAGTTATTTTTTGTTTGTTTCTAGTCCTTCCTCTATTTCTGATGTCCATCCAGTTTGATTTCTATTTGTACCTGTGCTATTTCACAACAGTTCTGAACCTATATACATTTGCCGGTATTACCGAACATCCCATGATGTTATATGGTCGGTATGAAGGTCAATCTGGATGCTGCCCAAGCCTAGTCATACATACATACTGCACATACCACCTCATTCAACACACAAACTGACTGATGTACACCATTGCAAACACTAGTCTGTAACGTCCACATCAGTGGAGGCTGCTGAGGGGAGGACGGCTCATAATAATGGCTGTAATGGAGCAAATTGAATGGTATCAAACCATGTCTTTGATGTATTTGATACCATTCCACTCCAGCCATTACCACAAGCCCATCCTCCCCAAATAATGTGCCACCAAACTCCTGTGATCCACATATACAGTGCATTCAGAAAGTGTTCAGACCTTGACATTTTCCACATTTTGCTACATTACAGCCTTATTATTCCTCATCAATCTACATAATATATCCGATAACGACAAAGCAAAAAAAAAGGTTATTAGAAATGTTTGTAAATATATTACATATTAAAAACTGAAATACCTTATTTATAGTTCAGGTGCATCCTGTTAACATTGATCATCCTTGAGATGTTTCTACAACTTGATTGGAGTCCACCTGTGGTAAATTCAATTGATTGGACATGATTTGGAAAGGCACACACCTGTTTATATAAGGTCCCACAGTTGACAGTGCATGTCAGAGAAAATCTCAAGCCATGAGGTTGAAGGAATTGTCCGTAGTTCTCCGAGACAGGATTATGTAGAGGCACAGATCTGGGGAAGGGTACCAAAAAATGTCTGAAGCATTGAAGGTCCCCAAGAACACAGCGACCTCCATCATTCTTAAATGGAAGAAGCTTCGAACCAAGACCCTTCCTAGAGCTGGCCGCCCAGCCAAACTGAGCAATCAGGGTAGAAGGGCAGTGGTCAGGGAGGTGACCAAGAACCCGAGCTCCAAAGTTCCTCTGTGGAAATGGGAGAACCTTCCAGAAGGAGAACCATCTCTTTAGCACTCCACCAATCAGGCCTTTCTGGTAGAGTGGGCAGACAGAAGCCACTCCTCAGTAAAAGGCACATGACAACCCGCTTCGATTTTGCCAAAAGCCACCTAAAGAACTCAGACCATGAGAAAAAAGACTCTCTGGTCTGATGAAACCAAGATTGAACTCTTTGGCCTGAATGCCAAGTGTCACGTCTGGAGGAAACCTGACACCATCCCTACGGTGAAGCATGGTTGTGGCAGTATCATGCTGTGGGGATGTTATTCAGTGGCAGGGACTGGGAGACTAGTCAGGTTTGAGGGAAAGATGAATGAAGCAAAGTACAGAGAGATCCTTGATGAAAACCTGCTCCAGAGCGCTCAGGACCTCAAACTGGGGCGAAGGTTCACCTTCCAACAGGACAACGACCCTAAGCACACAGCCAAGACAATGCAGGAGTGACTTCGGGACAGGTCTCTGAATGTCCTTGAGAGGCCCAGCCAGAGCCCGGACTTGAACCCGATTGAACATCTCTGGAGAGACCTGAAAATAGCTGTGCAGCAACGCTCCCCTTTCAACCTGACAGAGCTTGAGAGGATCTGCAGAGAAGAATGGTAGAAACTCCCCATATACAGGTGTGCCAAGCTTGTAGCGTCATGCCCAAGGACACGAGGCTGTAATCACTTTGTTATGGTGCTTTAACAAAGTACTGAGTAAAGGGTCTGAATACTTACGTAAAATGTTTTTATATATATTTATATATATATATGTATATGTATATCTAAAAACACTCTACTATTTATATATATATATATATATAGTTGAAGTCGTAAGTTTACATACACCTTAGCCAAATACATTTAAACTCAGTTTGTCACAATTCCTGACATGTAATCCTATTAAAAATTCCCTGTCTCAGGTCATTTAGGATCACCACTTTATTTTAACAATGTGAAATGTCAGAATAATGGTAGAGAGAATTATTTATTTCAGCTTTTATTTATTTCATCACATTCTCAGCGGGTCAGCAGTTTACATACACTCAATAGGTATTTGGTAGCATTGCCTTTAAATTGTTTAAACTTGGGTCAACAGTCTCAGGTAGCCTTCCACAAGCTTCCCACAATAAGCTGGGTGAATTTTGGCCCTTTCCTCCTGACAGCTGGTGTAACCAAGTCAGGTTTGTAGGCCTCCTTGCTAGCACACGCTTTTTCAGTTCTGCCAACAAATTTTCTATAGGATTGAGGTCAGGGCTTTGTGATGACCACTCCAGTACCTTGACTTTGTTGTCCTTAAAACATTTTGCCTCAACTTTGGAAGTAGGATTGGGGTCATTGTCCATTTGGAAGACCCATTTGCGACCAAGCTTTCACTTCCTGACTAATGTATTGAGATGTTGCTGTAATATATCAACATCATTTCCTTCCTCATAATGCCATCTATTTAGTGAAGTGCATCAGTCCCTGCTGCAGCAAAGCACCCCTACAATATGATGCTGCCACACCCGTGCTTCACGGTTGGGATGGTGCTCTTCGGCTTGCAAGCCTCCCCCTTTTTCCTCCAAACATAACGATGGTCATTATGGCCAAACAGTTCTATTTTTATTTCATCAGACCAGAGGACATTTCCCCAAAATGTACGATCTTTGTCCCCATGTGTAGTTGCAAACCGTAGTCTGACTTTTCCTTTTACTGTGGATATAGATACTTTGTACCTGTTTCCTCTAGCATCTTCACAAGGTCCTTTGCTGTTGTTCTGGGATTGACTTGCACTTTGCACTACAATTATTTTTCTGAGGTCTTGGCTGATTTCCCATGATGTCAAGCAAAGGCACTGAGTTTGAAGAGGGCTTTGAAATACATCCACAGGTACACCTCCAATTGACTCAAATGATATCAATTAGCCTATCAAAAGCTTCTAAAGCCATGACATCATTTTCTGGAATTTTCCAAGCTGTTTAAAGGCACAGTCAGCTTAGTGTATGTAAACTTCTGACCCACTGGAATTGTGATATAATTAATATAGATAATTATAAGTTAAATAATCTGTCTGTAAACAATTGTTGGAAAAATTACTTGTCATTGTCACGTTCGTCATAAAGAGGAGACCAAGGCACAGCGTGATAAGAATACATTCTTCTTTTATTACACAAAGAACACTAAACAAACAAAACAAACAAACAAACAAACAAACAAACAAACAAACAAACAAATGACACGAGTGCTGACAGGCAACTACACATAGACAATAACCCACAAAACCAAAATTGAAAATGGCAACCTAAATAGGATCCCCAATCAGACACAACGATAAACAGCTGTCTCTGACTGGGAACCAATTCAGGCCACCATAGACCTACATATACCTAGACATACTAAAACCCAATAGATATACAAATACCCTTGACAGGACAAAAACACCTAGACAATACAAAAACTAAACCAACCACCCTTGTCACACCCTGACCTAACCAAAATAATAAAGAAAACAAAGATAACTAAGGTCAGGGCGTGACAGTCATACACAAAGTAGACGTCCGACTTGCCAAACTAGAGTTTGTTAACAAGAAATTTGTGGAGTGGTTGAAAAACAAGTTTTAAATGACTCCAACCTAAGTGCTTCCGATTTCAACTGTATGTATAGAAAAAGAAACATCCTCTCACTGTAAACTGTTGTTATTGTGTAAATATTTGTATGGCCATAACAAGATTCAACAACTGAACAAGTTCCACAGACATGTGACCAACAAAATTAGAATAATGTGTCCCTGAACAAAGGGGGGAGTCAAAATCAACAGGAACAGTCTGTATCTGGTGTAGCCACCAGCTGCATTAAGTACTGCAGTGCTACATGGTACTACATGAGGAAGGAGGATGCCTTCCCTGTAACGCACAGCGTTTGAGATTGCCTGCAATGACAACAAGCCCAGTCCGATGATGCTGGGACACACCGCCCCAGACCATGATGGACCCTCCACCTCCAAATCGATCCCGCTCCAGAGTTCAGGCCTCGGTGTAATGCTCATTCCTTTCATGGATAAAAGTGAATCCGACCATCACCTCTGGTGAGACAAAACCGCGACTCGTCAGTGAAGAGCACTTTTTGCCAATCCTGTCTGGTCCAGCGACGGTGGATTTGTGTCCATACGCGACGTTGTTGCCGGCGATGTCTGGTGAGGACCTGCCTTACAACAGGCCTACAAGCCCTCAGTCCAGCCTCTCTCAGCCTATTGCGGACAGTCTGAGCACTGATGGAGGGATTGTGTGTTCCTGGTGTAATTTGGGCAGTTGTTGTTGCCATCCTGTACTTGTCCCGCAGGTGTTATGTTCGGATGTCCATCCTGTGCAGGTGTTGTTACACGTGGTCTGCCACTGCGAGGCCGATCAGCTGTCCGTCCTGTCTCCCTGTAGCGCTGTCTTAGGCGTCTCACAGTACAGACATTACAATTTATTGCCCTCGCCACAATCGTTCACGTAGATGAGCAGGGACCCTGGGCATCTTTTTTTTCCAGAGTCAGTAGAAAGGCCTCTTTAGTGTCCTAAGTTTTCCTAACTGTGACCTTAATTGCCTACCGTCTGTAAGCTGTTAGTGTCTCAATGACCATTCCACAGGTGCATGTTCATTAATTGTTTTTGGTTCATTGAACAAGCATTGGAAACAGTGTTGAAACCCTTTACAATGAAGATCTGTGAAGTTATTTGGATTTTTACGAATTATCTTTGAAAGACAGGGTCCTGAAAAAGGGCTGTTTCTTTTTTTGCAGAGTTTATATATACATTTGCAAACATTTCTAATAACAAACATTTAGCAAACATTTCTAATAACCTGTTTTTGTTTTGATATTATGGGGTATTGTGTGTAGATAAGGATATTTTTTGTAACGTAACAAAAAGTGGAAAAAGTCAAGGGGTCTGAATACTTTCCGAATGTACTGTAGCATTTAATGGAACTGAACCCAAAACTTTCCACTAGACGCACACACGAAGAGTCACAGACACACACACACACACATAGACACACACCCAGTCTGAAGATGAAAGAGCAGTGTGGAGCACACGAACAGATATTTGAGAGCTGGGCTGGTGTATGTTGGCGTTAGGGCGAGACAGTGGGCCATCTCAGCTTGGTCTCAGACTGTTATCAGACCATCTCTCTCTCTCTCATTCTGGCTGGCTGGCCAGACACTCACATAAACCAACATCAGCCTTGGCCCCTCAACTCACTACGACACACACACACACACACACATTTACTCCATCTGCAGCCTGACCATGGCATTAAAAACACAGCTAGAGCAGCGGAGGACAGGTAGTCAGGAAGCCACCCACGCCCATCCAGTGGTTAGCTTCCAAACCACAAGTGGAACCCCTCTCCCCTAGCATGGTATGAGCCAGCCGTATCACCCTGGACCTGTCAGACTGTGTTAACGGCCTCCGCCTCTGATCCTGGACCAGTTTATGAGTGGAACCACCACGTTTCACAAGCATCTGAGAGGGCTAAATCCAGAGAGGACTGTGGGAGGTCCTGCGCCCTGATTGGTGGCTTGATTCTGTGGGAGGTGGGCTGTCATCACTCTAATTGGTGGGTCAATGGTGTTGTGGGAGGTGGACATTGACAGAAGCCAACCACAGACCCCATCCGGCTGGCCGTAAAAACATTGTCAACTCTCTGACGTAAATAACCACAGTTAACCTGCCCCCGCATATACAATGATACAGTAAACACAACACATTAACTACCCTGACAGAGAGACATAATACGCATGCTATATTCACAGTGTTCAATTCAATAAATAAACCATGACACCTATAAAACAACAGTTAAACAGTCGATTGGAAATGCCCCCCCCCTCCGTGATCCTGGTATGTACAAAAACTTCTGTAATTTCTAAACAATTCACCTGATATGATTGATAATACCGTCAAATTAAAGCTGACAGTCACACAAATCCAAAGTTTTGGAGTATAGAGCCACTGTACCAATAATTACAGAAGGCACTGTTGTTGAATCCCCATGGAGAAGCTTGTTTTTCTCACAACTTCCTCCTTCCAGCAGAGCAAAGGCCTGACCAACCCAACCCTGACCACAGGAGCCCCAAACAGACAGACCTAGTGGTGCTTCTGACCATGAGTGACCTCAAACAGGCCCGGAAGCTGAACACATTTCTGCACTGTCAGGATCCAGACATTATGTCTGCTCAGCCAATTTCCCATGTCAAATAAAATGGGAATGTAGTCAATGTACAAAATGAGAACTATGAAAGCACTGTTGGCAATGAGAGGTGCTGAGTAAGAGGAACGTATGTATATACATTGGGAGATGGTTGTGAGCAAAGTGTGTGTGTGTGTGTGTGTGTGTGTGTGTGTGTGTGTGTGTGTGTGTGTGTGTGTGTGTGTGTGTGTGTGTGTGTGTGTGTGTGTGTGTGTGTGTGTGTGTGTGTGTGTGTGTGTGTGTGTGCGTGTGTGTGAGCACAGATCGGCACAGCACACATTGTGAAATCAGTTGAAAATCGCTGAGCGATACCGGGGAGAGAGGGGGCTCTTGAAACTGATTCTTCAGGGGGATGTGTTAGGAGAGGAATGGGGGGAGGGGGGAAGAGAAGAGGAAGTAGACAATGATGCATGATACATCCTGTGTTGCAATTGGACAAAAATATGTCTTAATATGGGACATTTAAAGCTGTTGGTACCACGGGGGCCATTTTGTTGACACAAACACAATGTCATGTTGTTTATGTTTCATCATCCCTCTCTCCATCTGACACTTACAGCAGATTCTTAATACCAGCCTGAAAAGGTGTCTGCTCTAACATTGGCCCATATCTCTTCTTCCTGTAGCAAGACACTGCACGTTACCATGGCATTAGAAGTGAGAAGAAAGAAAAAGAAGGAGGATACCATGGTAACGACGAGCAAAACAGCCAAATACAACATTCTCGGATGTATAGGATACATGACAAACGGGCTACAACGACTGATCAGTGCAGCAGCGAGCCATCGAGCGTCACCATGGCAACAGTTCAGTGGTGAGTCGCTGAGAGAACCAGAAATGTCTGTCACTTTAATGGTGAGAAACTACTGTAACTAGGCCTCTTTTTTACCAGAACCTTCATTCTTACTGGGTCTATTAATATCATTCAGATACAGAACTAAACGACATCTAAGCATCGTTAGGGGCACAGGGTCACATGACAAGGGGCATTAGTGCGCATGCAGCTAGGCAGCGAGCTGGAACAGCCCCATTACCATGTGATAAATGGCTCTCCCTCAGAACCATATGTCATCTCAGTACTTTCCCTGGGGACATGATTGATCACAGGGCCGAGGTATGGAGAGCTGAGGCCCGCCACTCGATGCTCGGTAAGCTGGGACAGGCTCCATCAGTCAACCCAGCATATGGAGTATGGAGATCAGCATCAGAACACATGCAGGCCAGGCCACGTTGTTAGTACCACTAGGCTGTAATGAACAGATCAGGGGATGCCAGACTGAATCTGAAAACCAACCTAAGCCTCCAAAAATATTTTTGAGACATGCTTAAATAGGCACTTTGGTCACATTACGCCAATATTTTGTGACCAAAAGATGAAGGGGGTTAGCACTTGGGAGGCCCCTATGAAAATGAATGATTGATTTTAACAGTCTGTACATTCACGAAGACAAACATAATTGTGCAGAAGTAGAGGTTAAGTGTATAGGTCCTTATGGACATCAGAACATGTGATGGGAATAAATTGGTCCTTTCTGGTCTGGTGGCTGGTGTAAGATGTAATTACTCAATAATTACAATATAATAAACCTCTTAGTGTAGTAGTATTTCACGGTGTGCAGTTGTAAAATATGTAGATAGCATCTCTTAAAACTATTTACCCAAGTTTACTATGAGATTCAATCATCTTGATGCCTGGGCAAGCACTGTGAGAGGGATTGTGCAACTTCATTTGGCAAAGTAGTCGACCCGACATCTGGATAGCATTACAGGAAACGTGAAGCCAGCCTCAATGAACGGCTTGCCCCGCGCCCCTGGATATCAAAATACGTGTCATTAACCATTTTTCACCACTTCCAAACAGGTCAGAGAATCCGTGTTAATTACTTGAACTGTAGGCTAAGTTATTAATGACACCTCGGTTTGCTGTAATTTCATTGTGGCTATGTGAGACTACGGTGCAGAGTTCCCTGACTTGCGGCCTGCGGGCTGAACATGGCCTGCGGGTGATTTATTTATTTGGCCCCCCAAGTTCTGACCCCCCCCCCCTCAAAAAAGTGTTTTTAATTTAGTATTTTTATTGTTGGACATAAAAGCCTGTAAAAACGCCAGCAAATCAGGTCCAAGTGATTTTAACTTGGGGAATCTGTTCCAAAGTATTCCCACGCATAAAGGCAGTGGTGTAAAATACTTAAGTAAAAATACTTTAAAGTACTACTTAAGTCGTTTTGAGGGGGTATCTGTACTTTACTATTTATATTTTTGACAACTTTTACTTTACTACATTCCTAAAGAAAATAATGTACTTTTTACTCCATACATTTTACCTGACAAACAAAAGTGCTTGTTACATTTTAAATGCTTAGCAGGACAGGAAAATTGTCCAATTCACAGACTTATCAAGAGAACATCCCTGGTCATCCCTACTGCCTCTGATCTGGCGGACTCACTTGGAATTGTACCCCTGCTATCTGTAAATTATGTCTGAGTGTTGGAATGTGTCCCTGGCTATCTGTAAATTATGTCTGAGTGTTGGAGTGTTCCCCTGGCTATCTGTAAATGATGTCTGAGTGTTGGAGTGTACCCCTGGCTATCTGTAAATGATGTCTCAGTGTTGGAGTGTTCTCCTGGCTATCTGTAAATGATGTCTCAGTGTTGGAGTGTTCCCCTGGCTATCTGTAAATTATGTCTCAGTGTTGGAGTGTACCACTGGCTATCTGTAAATGATATCTCAGTGTTGGAGTGTACCCCTGGCTATCTGTAAATGATGTCTGAGTGTTGGAGTGTTCCCCTGGCTATCTGTAAATTATGTCTCAGTGTTGGAGTGTTCCCCTGGCTATCTGTAAATGATGTCTCAGTGTTGGAGTGTTCCCCTGGCTATCTGTAAATGGTGTCTGAGTGTTGGAGTGTTCCCCTGGCTATCTGTAAATGATGTCTCAGTGTTGGAGTGTTCTCCTGGCTATCTGTAAATGATATCTCAGTGTTGGAGTGTTCCCCTGGCTATCTGTAAATTATGTCTCAGTGTTGGAGTGTACCACTGGCTATCTGTAAATGATGTCTCAGTGTTGGAGTGTACCCCTGGCTATCTGTAAATGATGTCTGAGTGTTGGAGTGTTCCCCTGGCTATCTGTAAATTATGTCTCAGTGTTGGAGTGTTCTCCTGGCTATCTGTAAATTATGTCTCAGTGTTGGAGTGTTCCCCTGGCTATCTGTAAATGATGTCTCAGTGTTGGAGTGTACCGCTGACTATCTGTAAATGATGTCTCAGTGTTGGAGTGTACCCCTGGCTATCTGTAAATGATGTCTCAGTTTTGGAGTGTTCCCCTGGCTATCTGTAAATGATGTCTCAGTGTTGTAGTGTACCCCTGGCTATCTGTAAATGATGTCTCAGTGTTGGAGTGTACCCCTGGCTATCTGTAAATGATGTCTCAGTGTTGGAGTGTTCCCCTGGCTATCTGTAAATGATGCCTCAGTGTTGGAGTGTTCCCCTGGCTAAAAAAACAAGAACTTTATGTCTGAGTTTCAAAGGAATTTGAAATGATTCATACTTTTAATTTTACTTTTGATACTTATGTATATTTTAACAGTGCCATTTACTTTAAAAAAAATACTTTTATACTTTTACTCAAGCAGTATTTTGCTGGGTGACTCACTTGAGTCATTTTCTATGAAGGTATATTTACTTTTACTCAAGTATGACAGTTGGGGACTTTTTACACCCCTGTATAATAGAGATATATATGCCATCGTATATATATATATATATATATGTGTAAGCAAGGTTTGAAATGATGTCTCAGTCAAATATTAGATCTGTTTGGGATTCTTGCAGTCAATTTGCAGTCTACAAATGATTTGTAATTATGTTCTGGCACCCTGACCATCCGCTCAAGGTGATCCCTGCTATAGGATGTTCCATGACCTCTGCAACATTACTCAAACTAAAAAACAGCTTGACAGACATTGGGTCCAGCAAGTAGATGTTACACAATATAGAAAATTCTCGGAATGGTTTATCATGATGAAAAACAGAAGGCCAGGAGTCTGATAAACATATATCTTACACTGTAACCTAGGCATGTATGAATGTATGAACGCGACACAACGTAGCCTAGATCTAGTTGGGTAATGGGGTTACTCGGGAGAGGGAAGAGGCAACACGAAAGGGAGAGAGTATTTGAATTAAGCAAAACGAGCCCACCATCGCGCAGGCGGCCACCTGCGTAATAAAACAATAATGTGTGCAATGATAGGACTGAAACACACAAACCATCCAGGAAAGCCTTTGTGTTTTGCATCTGAGCAAAAAAACACAAACAAAAAAACACATCAAAGCACAGACACCAGGTTAATATGCACGATGGTTTTTCATACCGTTAAAAATCAGACAGACAGACAAACATCCCATAAATATGCGCTGGTCAGGAATACTAATCCAACCATACCTGCAATCGCTCTGTCGCTGGCTGCCACATTTTAGTAGAATCAAAGGTTTCCGTAACTACTGCTGCTGGTTATTCGATATGTAGTCCAGCTCACATCTGCTTGTTCTCGGCGCTTGCTTCTCCTCTTCTGCAATCTGGAGAAAACAGACAGTGAATTCCAATGGAGCTTGATGAAGCTTTCGCCTGCGAGCAGTTCCCGAGACTGGTCTGCAAGGGGCGGTAGCGACAGCCGCAAGGAAGGGCAGGACAGGGGGCCAGAGAACCCTTTTTTACAGACATACAAACTTTCCTGCTTGAATGTCGCAAAATAATTAAATTGACTGAATATTAAAGGCTCACATAAAAAATATTGCCATTATTTCAAGCAATTTTGGTCGGTGTTGCTTGGTTTACTAATTGCTGTATTATGGTATTATGGTTTGCCCAAATGGTCATGGTTTTGATGGTTGATGGCGCACTTCTAAAAACCCTGTTTTAACAACAGACACATTCCAGCCTTCTGGCTCCAGTGAAGTGGCTCCGTCAGAACTGGCCATGACTCAGTTTATAGGAGTTGTGCCTACCAAGGGACCCCTACGAAGGCCAAACAGTTCCCCGTGACCCTGGAGGTCATGGAAAGGGGAAAAGGGGTAGAGGTCGACAAAGGCTCCCCACTCAGAATTCAGTGTAGGGTGAACCTCATCAATAACCACTGGCTCCTCTCAGCTCCACAAAGTGTGTGTGTGTGTGTGTGTGTGTGTGTGTGTGTGTGTGTGTGTGTGTGTGTGTGTGTGTGTGTGTGTGTGTGTGTATGTATGTGTCTGTCTGTCTGTGTGTGTGAATGCGTGTGGCTCTGTGTGTTTGTGTGTCCATGCGTGAATACGTGTGTGTGACTCTGGGTGTGTTTGCGTGTGTGTCCATGCGTTCACGTGTGTGTGTGTAGGCGCAGTGAGTGACGAGATGACGCCACAGCCAGCCTGTATTTACAGATGTTTACTCTGGGAACATCTGGATTAAGCAGGAGGTCACCAAGGCCGCACACAGGGCTAACAACACTCCTTATATGGGTATTTCCCACTGCTGACATGTTGTCTGGGGCAACTGGGCATGGAGAGACTGTCTATTGGTGGAAACATGTTGCCCATTTTCCTATGGTAGTGGGTACTGCATCTATGGACACTCCTCATTCTGGCCAGTGTTGTTGAGTTGCTATAGTGTCCCTGTATTTAGCATGTCTTTTGGTGGATTGATGCTGGATAACACCAGTACTTACAAAACTTGAGTTTTTCCTTAATTTGTTAAGATTGATTGATTAGGTTCTCAGGAGTTGTGAAATGCACAATATTGATAGGATACAAATTTGATTTGGTTTTCAAAGCACTAGTTTAGTCCAAAAATAGTACTTAGTCTTGTGCTTTGGAGGTTATCCAAACCCACTTCTCATGTCAAGTCGTGATAAATCACCTTTGTGACTTCAGTATTATTTTCCCAATTCAAGAGTATTGAGATCTAATTGCTGAGGTTTTGGTCACAATACTCAAGAGATGCTGCTGGAGTTGGATTGGACAGAAGAAATACTGATTCCATACCAAGGTTAGCTGTCCATTAGAGTCCAGAAGGCAGACAGAAGAAAGGGAGGCCCGTGACAACATGGAGAACAATGACGACTGAAGGCTGAACTCCAGCAACACCAGTAGAGCTGGAGCACAGTGGAGAAGACGGCCAAAGACCACAGGAAGGTGAAGATCCTTTGTTGCTGCCAAATGCTCCAGCCGGCATGACGGGATGAGAGCGTCAATGAGGTTATACATTTTACATTCATGTTTATACACGTGTATTACAATGACCAAGTCTTGTCATAGTACATTTCCATTGAGTCAACAGAACCCTGTGAGTCAAATGTTTTTCTAGACACAAATAGACCTCTGGTGTCATAATAAGAACAAACAAGAGACACCAGCTGGGTTTGTGTTCACTTCAACCTTTATTGTTACATCATTGAACATAGATAATAATCATGTGGTTCTTCTCTTTAAAAAAAAAAGACGACCCTAGTAGGCAAAACATTAGTCAAGTGGAGAGCTCACTCGGTGCTCCGGGTGGGCGGAGATTTCTAAAGAACCAATGGAATGGTCTAAAATGTGCCGCCCATCCGGCGCCCCAAACGAATGCACCCAGGGGTTGACCCTGAGTGGAACAACACAACCGCACACAGACAGAGAGAGAGAGAGAGAGACACCTATACCTGGGACACAGAAGCACATATATTACTGGAGCAGCCCCACCAGCTGACCCCCACCTCTCAATCATCCACTCAAGACCCACCCACTGGCTACTCCGACCACTCCTGCAAAAAACACAATTATTACTCTTCCTTTATTTGTACAGAACTTGCATGTAAATAATAAAAACATGACAACCAATGTTTTTTTAAATTGCTGTTCTAAAGCTTCCCTCCATAGTGTACATCTCTTCTACCTCTACCCTGACGTTGTTGCCTGAAGGAGGTGACGATTTTGCCATAAACCTGGCAAAGACACAGTAAATCAACCACAATATACGGAGGGTTTCAAAATGATGCAGAAAACATTGAATCTACCCATGCACCAAGTAAGGCAACCTACTGTAGATTTTTTTATATAGAAAGATATATCGTACTGCACTATGACAAGTGCACCTATTTCTACCACACCTGTAAGAACTCCTATCAACAGCCTCTGCTGAATCTATACTTTAAACTGAGCTCATGGGTCAGTGAGGGACATCAGGAACCACCCCCTCTAGGAACCCAATGGCATCCTGGGTAATGTAGTCACATTCTACTGGAGAGAAGAAGCAACCAAGATGGCAGTATCACCCAACACCTACTAAAAAAGGTACGCTCTTATGCTACAGTAGCTTTATGGATATTCCAACAGATTTCCCGCATAACTATTGTTTGGGTTTTTTCTCCACTACATTTATTTTGTTCATTTTTATCTAAAGAAATATTAAATGGTTTGCATTAACTGAATTTGTGTGTATTGGTGTACGGCCGAACATGTGCAGTTAGTTGTGTGTGTGAACAGGTGATGCGTGATACTGTGTGTGTGGGTGGGTGTTGCCGCTGTGTTTTCTACAAATTTTTTGTTTTGATCAGAGTGACCAGGGGCTTGTCGTCAGGGCTGTAGTCCTCGTAGGTGATGGGTGCAGCGTCGTACATTGCCGGCCGGGACTTCTTCCCAAATCTGAGAGAGGGGAAGAAAACACATATTTGGACATCACTTCAGGTAGGACAGCTAGCTACATGCAAGACAGATCCTAATGTTTCAAGTGTAGAGTTGCTAGGTTGAGAATTAAATACAGGTGACAGGTGAATGTATGGTTTTAAAGGAGATGTTGCATGTTACAAACAGAGTAATATAAACATGGTGTTGTAAGAGAGGCATTACACATTTACCCACAGTGTATTACAGGTGAGTATACCCTAGTGCTGGTAATCTTCCAAGATTAGCCTAAAATCTACCGGAAGGGGCCTTTGTCTCATGTATGACATTGTTATTGAGTATTGCATTGTTGGGTTTTGAGTTTTCAAGAAAGGCATTTCACTGTACTTGTGCATGTGACATTAAAAACTTGAATGGGCCTTAATCTCCCAGTTAACAGCAAAGCTAAAACAGGAGGTGTTTCTAATGGCTGAATCAATTTAATACATTAAATATTAACAATGTTGAGGCACTTGTATACTCATATTAAGCAAGCCTAGTCTACCCTGAGGTGTGACTTGTTCAGAGAGCTTTGTGCCGTCTCACCTGGCGTGGCGGATGGAGGCGATGGCGTTGCTGAACTCGCTGTCGATGCTACGGCAGTTGTAGAACTCCTGGTAGGCATGGCGAGATGAGCCCTGGTACTCGATGCGGCTGATGCGGCAGATGCCCACGATGAGGATGATGAGCATGAGGATGAAGGCCACGCACAGGGCGCCGATGATGATGTAGAGAGAGTGACGCGGCATGTTGGTCAGAGTGTCCTCGGGGTGGGTGGTCTTCCACTGCAAGTCTGAGAGAGAAACAGACAGACTTATGAATAAACCTAAGAAAGGCATGTACATGTAATCATATTTCATAATTTACTCCCACAACAAGGGGATTCTGGGTAATGTACTTACGTATCTCACAGCTGGCTCCTACCCAGCCTGGGGGGCAGTGGCAGGTGTATGCTTTTGATTGGTCGATGCAGGTTCCTCCGTGATGACAGGGATTGCTCTCACACTCGTTGATGTCAACCTCACAGTCCTCCCCTGAGATAACCAATAGTGGGCGGGGGGGGGGGGGGGGGGGGGGGGCAGGTACAGGTATACTTTGGGTTCCCTAGTCAGAACAGCCTACTCCCACCTGTGTCCCCAAGGCCTACTATGATAGACATGTGTACCCACACGCACACACAAAACACACACACAGAGTTGAAATGCTCACCAAGGTAACCAGGTGGGCAGACACATGTGGCGTTGAGGCCCACACTCTCACAGTGTCCTCCATTCTGACAGTGAGCCTTCAGACAAGGATCCCTGTAGATCTCACAGTGTCTGCCTGCACAGGGACACACACATATGACCCATTAATGACACACACACACACACACACAGTACTCTCTACAGACCTGGGTTCAAATACCTTTGGAAATATTTCAAACACTTTACGCATTTGCTTTAGCCTGTCTGGAGTGCCAGGAGGGCTGTGTTTGCACTTTTAGGACTTTTGTATTGGCTCATTGCAACAGACAAGCTCATTAAAAGGACAGCATAAATATTTGAAATGATTACAAATAGTATTTGAATCCAGGTCTGCTTTACACATGACAGTTTACAATTTACTACACATACTGTAGACAACACACAATCATTTATATGGACACATTCATAATACAGGGTGTATAAACTCATCGAATTAGCATACATATTGCAGCATCAGCATCATCACACAATCCCATCCCAGGATAACATACTTAAAACTGTCCCCGTTGAGTCACATTGGATTGAAATCAATACACACACACCCACCCCTACCTTCATACTGGGGAGTGCAGACACATTCGTAAGCGTTGATGAGGTCTCTGCAGGTAGCAGAGTTCTGGCAGGGGGCTGACAAACACTCGTTGTATTCTTCCTCACAGTACAGACCATGGTACCCTGGGAGACACACCACACACACACATAAAGTCACACTGTCTTTGATCATAATATTAGATGACAGTTCAAGGCATGATTATGTTTAGATATCACTAACGAGAAGATCAGGGTGATAGACTCCTCAGCACACATCATTTTTTTTATGCGAGGGAGATAAGTGGTTTAATGTGCCTTTATTTATATATAGAGATGATCACTTAGATGGAACAAGCAAAACCTTGTGGATGTTACATCCACAGACATCTTATTAAATCAATTATAGATGCAATTCTATGATTACGTCGATATAGCCCTGATTCAGCCGTGACTGTTTGTGATGTCTTATATGCAGTACACTCCAGTTACCACTAGGTGGCAGGTTTGCACTGGGACAGAACTGTGGGTCTTGGTGTTTTTCCCTATAAAAGAGAAGCAGTATGAGCCCAAGGTCAGAACACAGATTGACAGAATCTCAAAGTTGATGTAGGACATTGTGTTCTTTCTTCAGAGCTTACAAGCAGAAGCTACCGTACTGAGTATAGACATGTCAGTAAGTGTGATGCATGCGTGAGTGTGTGTCGGGCTGTGTGTGTCTGGCTTTCTGCTGGTGTGTGCATGTGTTTGTCGTTCACCATGAGAGGAAACATTTACATACAAAGTAAGCCTTGATAAATGCCAGAGTTTCTCATAAAAAGATCCAGTGAAATGTCAAGTGCCTTTCCCAGACTCCCAGACCCATATCCTCTGGCTAGTCTGACTCTGCTCTGTCTGATAGGGATACAGGGAGCCTGGGATCCACTAGAGTATATATCAGATCCCTCACAGCCTCCTCTCCTCGTAGAGGACGCAGACACCAGCTGGCATATTGATGAACAGGAGAAAAGGTCAATTATATCCTTAAACGAGTCTGATTGCAAATCACCAATGACATCATTCCCGTTAGATGGCGGCTGTCTGAATGGAGATGTGTGATTGGATGGCATCTGCCCAACTAGTGTAGTCAAACAATGGTTGCAGACAGACAATGGTCTGGAAGGAAGCGCAAAGCAACGGTCTCACCTAATAAAAAGAGATCCTAATAAAAATCAAGCAGATGACAGAGGAGAGGGAGAGGGAAATGAGATGAGGAAGAGATGGAGAGAAGAGAGGGGGACAGAAAGCCAAAGAGATGAAGAGAAATGGAGAACAGAGAATAGGTTAGCGTGAAAGGTGAAAAGAGATATTATGTGTGAATATACCGTGTGATATTATGTGTGCATATACTGTGTGATATTGTGTGTGAATATACTGTGTGAACATACTGTGTGATATTATGTGTGATATTATGTATGAACATACTGTGTGATATTATGTATGAACATACTGTATGAACATACTGTGTGATATTATGTATGAACATACTGTATGAACATACTGTGTGATATTATGTATGAACATACTGTATGAACATACTGTGTGATATTATTTATGAACATACTGTATGAACATACTGTGTGATATTATGTATGAACATACTATGTGATATTATGTGTGAACATACTGTGTGATATTATTTATGAACATACTGTATGAACATACTGTGTGATATTATGTATGAACATAGTGTGAACATACTGTGTGATATTATGTATGAACATACTGTATGAACATACTGTGTGATATTATGTGTGAACATACTGTGTGATATTATGTATGAACATACTGTGTGAACATACTGTGTGATATTATGTATGAACATACTGTGTGATATTATGTGTGAACATACTGTGTGATATTATGTGTGAACATACTGTGTGATATTATGTGTGAACATACTGTATGAACATACTGTGTGATATTATGTATGAACATACTGTATGAACATACTGTGTGATATTATGTGTGAACATACTGTGTGAACATACTGTGTGATATTATGTATGAACATACTGTGTGAACATACTGTGTGATATTATGTATGAACATACTGTATGAACATACTGTGTGATATTATGTGTGAACATACTGTGTGATATTATGTATGAACATACTGTGTGAACATACTGTGTGATATTATGTATGAAGATACTGTGTGATATTATGTGTGAACATACTGTGTGATATCATGTGTGAACATACTGTGTGATATTATGTGTGAACATACTGTATGAACATACTGTGTGATATTATGTATGAACATACTGTATGAACATACTGTGTGATATTATGTGTGAACATACTGTGTGAACATACTGTGTGATATTATGTATGAACATACTGTGTGAACATACTGTGTGATATTATGTATGAACATACTGTATGAACATACTGTGTGATATTATGTGTGAACATACTGTGTGATATTATGTATGAACATACTGTGTGAACATACTGTGTGATATTATGTATGAACATACTGTGTGAATATACTGTGTGAATATACTGTCTGTGCATTTGGAAAGTATTCAGACCCCTTCCCTTTTCCAAATTTAGAAACGTTACAGCTTAATCTAAAATGTATTAAATAAAACATTTTCTTCACCAATCTACACACACAATACCCCATAATTAATTTTTCTTCACCAATCTACACACACAATACCCCATAATTAATTTTTAGCAAAGCAAAAATACCTTATTTACATAAGTATTCAGAACCTTTGCTATGGGACTTGAGCGCAGGTTCATCTGTCCCGACTTCCACCGAAGTCGGTTTCTCACTTTGTTCGGGCAGCGCTCGGCATCTCCGGTCTTCTAGCCAAGTGCACGTGCACGTTTTTTCTGGTGCCCGGTGGGTTTTGTACCCATTTGTTTGTTGTTCTGGTTTCCGGTGATTTTATGAATAAAACTGCTCCGTTGATTACCCAGTTTTGCTCTCCTGCGCCTGACTTCTCTGCCGCCAGTTACGCACTCCCTAACAGCATGTTTCCATTGATCATCCTTGAGATGTTTCTACAACTTGATTGGAGTCCACCTGTGGTAAATTCAATTGATTGGACATGATTTGGAAAGGCACACACCTATCTATATAAAGTCCCACAGTTGACAGTGCATATCAGAGCAAAAACCAAGCCATTAGGTTGAAGGAATTGTCCATAGAGCTCTGAGACAGGATTGTGTCAAGGCACATATCTGGCGAAGGGTACCAAAACATTTCTGCAGCATTGAAGGTCCCCAAGAACACAGTGGTGTCCATCATTCTTAAATGTAACCACCAAGACTCTTCCTAGAGCTGGCCACCCGGCCAAACTGAGCAATCGGGGGAGAAGGGCCTTGGTCAGGGATGTGACCAAGAACCCGATGGTCACTCTGACAGAGCTCCAGAGTTCCTCTGTGGAGATGGGAGAACCTTCCAGAAGGCCAACCATCTCCACAGCACTCCACCAATCAGGCCTTTATGGCTGAATGCCAGACGGAAGCCACTCCTCTGCAAAAGGCACATGACAGCTCGTTTGGAGTTTGCCAAAAGGCACCTAAGGACTTTCAGACCATGTAAAACAAGATTCTCTGTTCTGATGAAACCAAGCTTGAACTCTTTGGTTTGAATGCCAAGCCTCACATCTGGAGGAAACGTAGCACCATCCCTACGGTAAAGCATGGTGGATGCAGGATCATGCTGTGGGGATGTTTTTCAGCGGCAGGGACTGGGAGCCTAGTCAGGATCGAGACAAAGATGAACGGAGCAAAGTACAAAGAGATCCTTGATGAAAACCTGCTCCAGAGTGGTCAGGACCTCCGACTTGGGCGAGGTTCACCTTCCAACAGGACAACAACCCTAAGCACACAGCTAAGACAACACAGGAGTCTCTGAATGTCCTTGAGTGGCCCGGCCAGAGCCCGGACCTGAACGAACATCTCTGGAGAGACCTGAAAATAGCTGTGCAATGACGCTCCCCATCCAACCTGACAGAGCTTGAGAGGATCTGCAGAGAAGAATGGGAGAAACTCCCCAAGTACAGGTGTGCCAAGCTTGTTGCGTCATGCCCAATAAGACTCAAGGCTGTAATCGCTGCCCAAGGTGCTTCAACAAAGGGTCTGAATACTTATGTAAATGTGATAGTTTTTTATTTTTACTAAATAAATAAAAAACAGTTTTTGCTTTGTCATTATGAGGTAGTGTGTATAGAGGGGGGGGGGGGGGGGGGACTATTTAATACATTTTAGAATAAGGCTGTAACATAATAAAATGTGGAAAAAGTGAAGGGGTCTGAATACCTTCCGAATGCACTGTACAGTATATATGAATATACTGTACCAATGCAAGATCTGAGGTTGTTTCAATGAGAGAACAAATAACATAACGCAATGGTATGAGACAATAATATACTAATAAGAGTATGAACACAGTGAGAAGTATCTGGCTACAGAGGACAGTCTGAATGGATAGTGTGATCCCCAAAGGAACTATTTTAAGTGAAGTGATCTAAAATGGTAGAATTGGGTTGTTTCTGTAAAAAAAAAAAAGCTATTACTAATTTTGAGTGTCTCTCACTCCCCTCTCCATCCAACCTAAGATGGCAAATTACATCAAAATGAAAACTGAAAGGCAGAAAGATATATAAAGGGAACTCTAGGACAGACTGATAGGGAGGAGCAGCAGTCTGTCACACTGTGTTGATTCTTCTACTGATAGGGTCGTTCTCCTGCAGTCACACCCAGACCTGGGCTTAAATACTATTTGAAATATTTCCAATATTACTACCATTTGCCTGGAGTGCCAAATGGGCGGGGTTTGCAATTTGGTGACTATTCTATTGGTTCCCTTGTACCAGGCAAGCTCAATCAAGCCCAGCTAAAGTAATTGAAATGATTTCAAATAGTATTTGAACCCAGGTCTGGTCACACAGCTGGGTATTTGCTGAATAAGGGATAATGATTTGTCATCATTCCACACCATTAATCTGAGCATGGAGCCATAAAAACCAGTGGCACTCTGTCTACATCAATGATACCACTGGGTGGGTTGGGGAATGAGTTGTGGAATAGCGAGTAGTAACAATGCTAATTTAAGATGCTGTATGTTACATGTGACAGGTTCACTGTAGTATCATATGTATTGTGGGAGAATCAATCTGTTAGCTAGTTTTACAGCTCATCTATAGTGTGGGTAATGGGAGGTGGATCAGATTTCCCCCCCCTTACTAACACACGCTCGCTCGCACGCAGACACAGAATGGCTCACCTGGGACACACAGACACCTGAAGCTAGTGCCCACACTGCGGCAAATCCCGTGGGCACAGGGGTTGAGGGCACAGAAGTCCACCAACTGGGCACAGGTCGGGCCGGTAAAGCCGGCGGCACAGCTGCAGCCAAAGCCCAGGCCGGGACCCTGGGGAAAGCAGCTCCCGTTGTTGTGGCAGGGGCTGGAGGCACATGGGTCCACCCTCTGTTCACACATACTGCCCTGATACCCTGAGAGAGATGAAGGGAGAAAAAGAGTGAGTGAGAGGAGCGAGAAAGAGAGGGGGGGGGGGATCTAGTCTGGTGGCAGAAATGCTGGGGGGTTCTGGGAGTGTGAAGGACCCCATTGTGGGTGTTGAGGTGGCTCTGTGGACTCACTGGGATGTAGCCTACAGCGTCTGTTTTGTCTTCACACAAACCCGTCCCCAGTCTCCCGCCCACAAACAAACAGGTATTGTTCTTCAAGACAAGCCAGCAAGCACATACTTAAAGACATGCTCCGGTACTTTGGCGACTAGTAAGTATTTTTTTAAACCTCCTGCTTTGGGCTGGATGTGTCCATGTGTAGTTCATACATGCATAATCTATGAGAAAGAAATAAAATAATCTGTCTGAGACACACACAGAAACCCAGCAACTCCAGCAGATTATTCCTCCCTCTCTAAGGTGACAGTGAGATAATGTCCATCAGTCTGGGTGATCCTGAGTCCTCCCTGCATCAGGTAAATGAATCAGCAGACCCTATCTTCATCAGCCCGATGAACTACACACACTTACACAATCACTGACACAATCAACATGCTCCTGGGTTATATTGACTGTGTAACACACACAGGCCAACACACATACATAGGCTGACACAAACACCCTCATAAATGCTCACACACACACACACAGTCTCTTCACAATAATGCAGTCTCCTCTCTGCGCTACCATGGCGATGATCCTGATAAAAACACCATTCTCCTGAGGAGGGAGGGAGGACAGAGGGGAGGGTGGGCTGGAGGGGAGGAGGGAAGCGGCAAGGAGGGCACCTTGAGAGTGGCAGAGATTGTGGCAGCGATTACAGAAGGTGTGACAAAGTGGAGGTTTGATTGAGGGTGACCTCAATTTATGATCAGTCTTTTTCATAAGAGCATCAGGGTGTAGAAGGCTAGTGGGAGTAGAAAAGCCAGGTCTACCTGGTTTGACTGCAGACGTTTGCCCAGGTCCCCGGGACGTCGGGAGATACATTCAATACCAGTCACTAGGGGCAACGTGAGCGCCTGTTACCATAGAGCAGGCTCACGGCTTGCTAGCGCGTTGTGGATGGAGATAGAGGACATAAAGGTTCCGAAGAAAAAGGTCCCGAAGAAAAAGGTCCCATGTATTAAAAAAAACTTGAGTGACTAAAATATCACACAATATTTTGGGGGATAGAAATGCTCACAATTTTAGAAAAATGACTTTCTCTCATGGCCAACTACCAAGAAGTTTGAAAAGACACCCTGAGTGGGCAGGGAGCTTATATTCATGAGCTTGCCTTGACTTACAGCTCTTTGAAATGCCTATGTCAAGAAACTTGGACGCAGTGAGCAGTAAAATCATCTCAAGCTAATTTGGTGATACGCAATTAACTCAAACTACATTTAAATTGCATCACTAGCTCAGTTTCCATCCAATTGGCTACAAATTATCATGAGAATATTCAAACAAATTACCAGTGGTGTGCTTCCACCAAACAGACTTGTTGCAGAGAAAAAAATCAGTATGTGATGACATAGTGAACACAAAGACATGTTTCACTTAGGTTTATGTACCGGATCAAAATCTGCAGTTCAATATGTTTTACCGATAGTTTTGTCAGAAAACGGTTGCTTTAAATAGCAAATGTGCCTACTCTGGTCTGGGCACCTGCGCTCTAGCCAACAGCTCGCAGATACTGTGCAGGTAGACTGTGTGAGTACAGTAGGCTAGTCTACATGATGAGATTATGTATAAGACGGATATTTGTATTTGTCAAATGGCAGTCAAGCAGCGATCATCATGTCACCAGAATAAGACCCTCGATATTTATTGGAAAGGAGCATCAAGATCACCATGCACTTTCACCACCCTGTCATCATAACATCTGTAGACTAAAGTCTTTCCGAGTCTTAGTGGGAGGACCACACACCATATCATCAAGTGACTCTAAGTTTACTTCGATACAGTGGCGAAAAAAATAAAAAACATTATATGAGAGATTTTGTTTTTAACACATGAAAGAGCTTGTCTTTGTCTTTTTTTTTGGGGGGGGGGGGGGGCTTGCCTGTTATTTTGCCATTAATACATGTCACATATCAGTTTGCAAACAATGTAAAAATATATATATTACACACACACACACACAATTGAGTTAATAAAGCAGTGTACAAACAGGCAGCTCCAAAATGCAGGTGTTACAGCCTAGCTCAGTGCTTTCTGTGGTGGTGGGGCAGACCAGCAGAAAAATAGGCTCAGCATTGAACCGTGATTGGCTCAGTGTTCTGTCACTCATGGGGACACTACGTCACCCGCCTTTAATAAAGGTAAACATCAAGAATGTGAGCCCTTTGTGTGCTGCCATCGAGTTACATTAGAAGTGCCCTTCCAAGAAGGCTCAAGGTCATTGGCCACAGATAAAATTACGTAAAATCTACAGTAGCTTTGATTGGAATGATCAAGTCAACATCTTACTTTCAAAATCTTAGCTAGCAGTCATCATCATAAATCAAGACGACAATCAACTGGAAAATCCTTTTTAATCCTTGTCATATGAAGAGAAATAATGAATAGAAATGATAGATAAAACGTATCGGTGCTCATCGACCATAAACATTACACAACAAGTTGGAAATCGCAAATTCAACAATGAGTTGTTTGGAAGGAATCGGTGACAGTGGCTAACCGCAAGCATATCAACTGGGAAGTCAGACTGGGAAAATACGTTTTGAACAGTCATCCAACTCGGAAATGTAAATTTTGATGACAATTTTCCAACGAAGGACTGCCTCGCACAACAAGGTGAGTCCAAAAATGTATTGTATGCTGCTGCATAAATGATGTAATATGCCAGGGAGGTATGGTCTGCCATATAAGCTGTTTTGTTTTTAAAGGCAGTAAACAAGGCTGAATTAACTGTTTTGCTGCCAGACAAGGCTCCGCTGATAGCCAGGTGTAGCAGTGGTAAGGATTCACTCTGTGGTGCTGGAAAGAAAGCTCTGCTGTTGGGACAGCTTTATGTAGGACCTAACAGTTTGTGGGCACCGCTTGTCACCATTATAGTGCAATTCATGTATTGTTTAGTGTTGTGTTGTGGCTTTGCTGGCATGCATTTTGCCCCACCAAGATTTACATGCTAAAATCACCACTGCTTTGATATGATAGTTATTATATCTATATTTGAGCAAAGGCATTTCCACCACCATTTCTCACATAGTTCATTTTACAGACACAAAAAGATCCCACCTTGTCAAACAAACAAATTATCTGTCTCCATTTATAGAATTGTAGCGAAACTTCCTGTTTCCATCACAGCTGTCATGATTTTCTTTCATAATGGTATGACTTTACTTGTATAAAAACTGTGGATGGAAACATGAGTTTTGAACGACCCTTCCCGCTCTTTTGTTCCATGCTGGCTGAAGACCTAGCTAGCCAGTAACTAGCTAACACCAGACACAGATGAAGACCTAGCTAGCCAGTAACTAGCTAACACCAGACACAGATGAAGACCTAGCTAGCCAGTAACTAGCTAACACCAGACACAGATGAAGACCTAGCTAGCCAGTAACTAGCTAACACCAGACACAGATGAAAGGGGAGACATACGGTAAGTATCTTCACCATGGATGGAAGTGTAAAATTGTAATTATACTGTATTTGCTGACACGCTTACAGTCAAATGTTGTACAAGGCCGTACTTATTTAAACTAGGTAAGAGAGTATTATGTTACCATTGGTGTATTAACATGAGAGTTAGGGTCACCTGAATCCAAGTGTTTGACATGGGGGAGGGGATCAGTAACGTTATGATCAAAACTCATCAATGTAGAAGAAACAGTCATTTTTCATACTTTGATTTGGGTTTTATTCAAATATCATCCAATTTCATGAAAAACATGATTTTGAATGTTCATGACTTTTAAACTGCGCTCTACAACTCAGAGGATTGTGGGTTCAATCACATTGCTAGGCACTCATTGTTATGTTTTCCTACTTTAACCCTATCCCAAACCTCAACCGTAGCCCGTCGGAATGAATGATTAAACGTAATTGTCGAGTTTTGACTTTGATCACTCCCCCTTTATGTCCACACACAGACATATAGACACACAACCGCACATCATCTCAGGTGTAGTAGAAAAGGTGACATGACAAGAGGAAAAGAAAAGAGGGAGGTAAAGGAGGATGTGAAGATAGGAAGGAGGGAAATCACAGCTCGATTCCTTTATCTCTGTAGCAAGATAAGTCTGCACTGCACAGTTTTCCCACCCTGCTGCTTGGTGGCATTTGCCTTGGGCCTTGTTGTCAGGGAGATTGGCTCAGTGTCTGAGCATCAGGACCCCATCTCTCAATTCAATTCTATTCAAGGGGCTTTATTGGCATGGGAGACATATGTTAACATTGCCAAAGCAAGTGAAGTAGATAATATACAAAAGTGAAATAAACAATACAAATGAACAGTAAACATTATACTCACAGAAGTTCCAAAAGAATAGACATTACAAATGTCATATTATGAATATATACAGTGTTGTTACGATGTGCAAATGGTTAAAGTACAAATGGGAAAATAAACATAAATATGGGTTGTATTTACAATGGTGTTTGTTCTTCACTGGTTGCCCTTTTCTTGTGGCAACAGGTCACAAATCTTGCGATGGCACACTTATTTCACCCAGTAGATATGGGAGTTCATCTAAATCAGATTTGTTTTCAAATTCTTTGTGGATCTGTGTCATCTGAGGGAAATATGTGTCTCTAATATGGTCATACATTTGACAGGAGGTTAGGAAGTGCAGCTCAGTTTCCACCTCATTTTGTGGGCAGTGTGCACATAGCCCGTCTTCTCTTGAGAGCCAGGTCAGCCTACAGCGGCCTTTCTCAATAGCAAGGCTACGCTCACTGAGTCTGTACATAGTCAAAGCCTTCCTTAAGTTTGGGTCAGTCACAATGGTCAGGTATTCTGCCACTGTGGACTCTCTATTTAGGGCCAAATAGCATTCCAGTTTTTTTGTTAATCCTTTCCAATGTGTTAAGTAATTATCTTTTTGTTTTCTCATGATTTAGTTGGGTCTCATTGTGTTGATGTCCTGGGGCTCTGTTTGTGAACAGAGCCCCAGGACCAGCTTGATTAGGAGACTCTTCTGCAGGTTCATCTCTCAGTAGGTGATGGCTTTGTTATGGAAGGTTTGGGAATCACTTCCTTTTAGGTGGTTGTAGAATTTAACGTTGCTTTTCTAGATTGATAATTAGCGGGTGTCTGCCTAATTCTGCTCTGCATGCATTATTTGGTGTTTTGCGTTGTACACAGAGGATTTTTGTGCAGAATTTTGCATGCAGAGTCTCAATTTGGTGTTTGCCCCATTTTGTGAATTGTATGCTCCTTTTGATGGCATAGAAGGCTCTTCTTGCCTTGTCTCTCAGATCGTTCACATCTTTGTGGAAGTTGCCTATGGCGTTGATGTTTAGGTCAAGGTGTACAGTTGAAGTTGGAGGTTTACATACATTTAGGTCGGAGTCATTAAAACTATTTTTTCAACCACTCTACAAATTTCTTGTTAACAGACTCTAGTTTTGGCAAGTCGGTTAGGACATCTACTTTGTGCATGATACAAGTCATTTTTCCAACTATTGTTTACAGACAGATTATTTCACTGTATCACAATTCCAGTGGGTCAGAAGTTTACATACACTAAGTTGACTGCGCCTTTAAACAGCTTGGAAAATTCCAGAAAATTATGCCATGGCTTTAGAAGCTTCTGATAGGCTAATTGATATAATTTGAGTCGATTGGAGGTGTACCTGTGGATGTATTTCAAGGGATACCTTCAAACTCAGTGCCTCTTTGCTTGACATCATGGGAAAATCAAAGGAAAGACCTCTGAAAAAAATGTGTAGACCTCCACAAGTCTGGATCATCCTTGGGAGCAATTTCTAAACGCCTGAAGATACCACGTTCATCTGTACAAACAAGGTACGCAAATATAAACACCATGGGACCACACCAGCTCTCTCCACCACACACACACACTTTACCAAGCCTGCACACTAAACCAGATTCCCAGGGGAGCTCTGATATGAAAGGAGAGCAGCTTTAGCAGAGCAGCTGTACTCCAATAGAGTTAGGAGTCTAAATATAGCACCTCCGGCCCTCCTGTTCCTCACTGGAGACAGTGCCAGTCCCAGAGCTGAGAGAGAGACCTCAGAGGACAGACCGAGAGCTAGGAGGACTGCTGGGAGCAACCTCCTCAAGAGGCTCTGGCTGTGTCTGAAATGGTACCCATATATCGTCGAGCAGATCGCTCAAGATTGACTTTGAAATTGGACGTCTGTCCATTTCCTGAGGACGTCAATCCCATGACTGAATCCGATTGCGCGTTCGATCCCAGTGGTAGACACTCATTTTCTACAGTCTGGTTTTAACCCTATCCCAAACCTTAACCCTGAACTCAACCATTCAGAATGGATGCCTAAAGTTAATGTGTTAACCCTATCCCAACCCTTATTTTCAAGATGTGACATTTGGAGAAACGTGGATAAAAGTCTGAATCTGAAGTCGAATTGGTAAAACCATGAGATATTGTTGCTTTCCTAATAATGTGCACTACTTTTGGCCAGGGCTCAAAGCCGCTCTGTCATCTGACATGATTGGTCATGAATGGACATGACACCTAATAACCCAACTTGTCATGTTTATGATACTGCTCTATCGAACTACTACTAGTACAAACTACAGGCCTGCTCACCTGCCATTTGCCTTCAGCAGTGGAAGTTCATAAGCCGTGATTCTGCTATGCTTGCCTCTGCTATTGTCGTCATCCATCACTTTATGCACAGCCAAACGAAACCAAATTATCATTAAAGCTCTTCACTGCGTCTCTGGAGACAGTGATAGTTAGAGAGAGGATCTAGAGTAAAGATACTTGTAATTTCTTCAAATAAATGAGACAGTCGAGGTAAATTTACAACAGTACAAGAGTGTCTTTTCCTCACGAACACACCATAATTCCAGGTCGGTCATCTCTTTAGCACTTCACAACGTCTCTGTACTAAGAGGTATGCTACAAAGCAGGATCAATTAGTTAGCCAGCTAACCTTGATAAGCAAGCAGAAATAACAATTGATTTTATAGCTCATTTAAAAAGCTAAACTTACATGACATAACAGATATGTCTATTTGTCTGTCAATTCAATTAGACCATGCCAATTTAAAGCTTATCTTTCTACAAAATAGAAAGTTATCAGAATATGTAGACAAGTTAGTTGGCCAACTCCATAATCCTGCTTTGTTAATCTGCTATACTGCTGCCCTCACATTCACCTGCCAGAAAAAACAAGAAAACAACTGTGAACCCTAACACATTTTTTACGTCTCTCCTGCTCAGTCTCTCACAACTGGATGGGAATCAGATGGACAGGAGTCTGCAGCTTGGATTCTGGAGCTGTCCGCTCCTAGTGTGTTTGTGTATAAACAGAGGTAGAGGTGAGGCAAGGTGCCTCCTCTTCACCCTCCACTGGCTGATTGCGGTCACCTGGAGTCACATGGTCATTCGAGAATGTGATAGGCTAATTGCCATGAAACCCAGTAGAAAGGCTCCAAATGGCAGGATTACCTAACGAGCCTGTTCAATATTTAGTCTCTCTCTCTCACACACCTCCTTGTCGCACTAATTACCAAGTGCTGAAGCAGTTTCCACCCCCATTGTTGCACCATAACCATGATCTTTCTGTGAAAACAACCAAAGGAAAAAAACTGCTGTGGATGGATAAAAAAATTCTGGTCAGCGTTGGCGTTCGTCCAACAGTGTAAGATTAATAATTTAATCCGAGTTGCGTTGTTAGCAAGACTGTGGATCAGAACTCAGTGACCGCAGGGAATTGTACCTGAAATGTACCAGATTTTTTGGACCAGATTTTACATTCATACCTCTGTTGTTTTATTAATGTGTTCGAAGAGGATTATTCCGGAATGGTTTCGCATGGCAGTGTGGGTGTGCGTATTTATAAAAAGTGTGGATTGGCATGCCCTTATTTAGGAGTACTGTGTTTGTCAGAATTTAGTTTTAGCGGGCGTAGATTTCCCATGTGGGGCAGAGAGACGGTCGTTAGGGCTAGGAGGACTAATTAGACTAGTGGAGGAAGGTTTAAATTGAGCAACGGTCTGGCACAGATAAACACCGAGTAGGCACAGAAACGAACGGCAGCGGAACTAGGATATCCTCACACACATATTCAGACACACACACAGGACAGTCCAACACACACACACACACATATACAACCTGCTAATGAGGCTCAGAATTTATTGTTCATTGCTGTGGATTTGTACATGTTATGGTAATTTTCTGCACTTTTCTGTGCTATTGGTACTGGGGTACCTACTACCCTCAGGGCAGAGTTATGATAAAGTACCTACCCTCAGGGCAGTAGCACCTGGGTCCAGCCAGGCTGCTGGAGCAGGTAGCCCCGTTCCTGCAGGGCTGAGACAGGCAGTGGTCCACCTGCAACTGGCAAAGACCACCCTCGAACCCTGGAGCACACAGACGAAACACAGTGTCACATAGCATTAAACCTGAACACACACAGAAGGAGCCAAACATACACCCGCAACTCTTACGCACTGACATGCAAACCATCCAACTATCGCTATAACAAGAACACACACAGAAAAACAAATGTACGCAACACACACACAGGCCACCCTATGTCTCACACTTCCCCATGACTGTCCATCTTCATTAGCTCATCAGGTCAATTCAAAACAGAACACTCACTCTTCCAAGAACAAGTCAACAAGTCCTGCATCTAGCCAATTACCCCCAACCTTACTACCCATCAATCATGTAGTGTGGCCTCCACATTGCTCTAGATGAGCCTGTGAGAACCCACTGCCCTCAGTCTGTCTGTCAGGCAGGCAGGCATACCACCACAGTCCTGTAATCACTCTTCTCTAATAAGATGTGGCTGGCCATCAACAACAGCTCCAGCCTCTGCTTCTATAACAAGGCAATTATCCTCTCAGGTGGCTCAAAGCTGCCCTCACTGGTCCGGGCCCCAAATATATCTAATTGACAAGTTGAAAGGGTGGACTCTTCTCTGCGTCCCCTATTTCATTTGGAGACACTCTCACACACGCAGGCCTCAGGAGATTGGTGGCACCTTAATTGAGGAGAACAGACTCGTGGTAATGACTGGAGCGGAATGGGTGGAATGGCATCAAATACACCAAACACATGGCTTGCAGGTGTTTGGTGCCATTCTCTTTGCTCCATTCTGGCCATTACTATGAGCTATTCTCCCCTCAGCAGCCTCCTGTGATGCACGCACATACGCATGTACACACAGACACACACACACAAACACACAGTAGTTACCTGGAGGGCAGATACAAGTGAAGTTGCGGCCCTCGTCCCCCTGCCTCAGGTCACTACAGATGGCGTAGTTCTGGCAGGGCTTGAGGTGGCAGGCATCAAACTCCTCACAGAAGATTCCAGAGTAACCATTCTCACACTCACAGAAGAAGGTGCTCTGGAGGTCAGAGGGTTCACTGTCACACACTGACTGACTAAAGGTACCAAAACTAGTGCCAGTTTCTCCCAACCACATGACCTGACCAGGATAAACTCATGGCTCTATATGTGACTAGTATAGGGGTTCATGTGATGAGAAGAAAAACGGATGAGACTGAGTGGTCAGATAACATTGTGGAACATAATGCTCAACACTTTGTCTATCACTGGGATGGTTCTGGTTACTGGGGCTACATGCGGCTCAATTGAGATGTACAACCCTGGGATTCTCTATTGTTAGTCCTCTAAACCCCACCGATGCCCTTTTCCTCCCAGCTCCCCAAAGTGTGGTGTGCTAAATCACCCTCTAACACTGCACCTGTAGGCGGGAGGGAAAGAGCTAGCAGGCCCTCAGTCTAACACACGTCTCCTCTCTCCCCTCTCTTCTCCCTTTCTTATTTGTTCTCCCTCTCTTCACTTCTCTTCTCTCCATTTCCTCTCTCTACTCCTCTCTGCTGCAGTGATTATTCTTCTAACTGCAATGCCTCTAGGGACCCAGGAAGCGGGGGAGCCCCAGGGAGCAGTAGGGATGCAGGACTTTATTATTAAGAACTCTGTCTCCATCCCACAATACATTTATCTATTTCTCTGTTCCCATGGCAATAAGGTATGGTCTTTATTCTGTCTTGCTTATCTTTTTCTCCACCCAGTCTCCTGTTGCTATGTTACCGCATAGTGTATCATCAAGACAATAGTGTCGCAATCTTTCAATATTCTGCTGAATTACAATATTCTGCTGGATTACCAGTATATTTAGGGGGGAAATCAGTTTTCTGAATATTGAAAGTGACATGTTAAGCCTTAAAATAGTGTTCACAGGATCAAGCCCAAAGACAAGGGATTGAATCACCAACCCAAGGACAGGTGACATCACATTTTTGACCCCTGACCTCTTACCACAGAGGGCTGGGTGATGCACTTCCCCTTCCCAGAGCATTGTGGGTCGCTGAAGCGGCTGCCAGGCTCCACACAGCTGCTGGCCTTCACTGTCAGATTGAGACGCAGGGTGACTTCCGAGCCACTGGGGGTGCCCACGCGCAGCACACCTACAACGGGAGAGAGAAGAAAACAAGATCAATCAAAAAACATCTATTCTATCCTAAGGTCCTAGCTGGTTCACCTTGATAAATATGAAAAGACGGATTAAATGTGAGCAATATTGAATATTGCCAATGTAACTAGAGAGAAAGGTAGGGGAGGTCAACATGGATGTAGGGACAGAGGCATTGTGTTTAGATAAGGTGTAGAGAGAAGTAATGGTTCCTTGCAAAGAAGATTTTGGTCAAACGTGTCCGGTTCTACACAAGTTTGCTATCTTAACACCATCGTACGTAACATTGACCAGAACACCTTGTGTTTGACAAATGTTCTAGGAGGGGTTGCTTATGGATCATTGCCTAGATAAGACACCTCTAGCTTCCATTGAAAAAGAGAAATGTATTTCCTGGCAACTAACTATTAGAGAAATGGAGAGGAAAAGGCCATGCTAGCAAATATGAATCGAATAGATTAGTTATTGTTTTGTTATTTATGTGTCATGTGACACACAGCAGGCTGCTACCAGAAGCCTCTATTTTAAAATAGCCTCAAAGTGAAGATTAACAGCTGTTATTAGGGACCTGCTATGAGCCAATGAGGCGTGAGCAAAGCCAGGACGAGTCATTGCCACAGCAAAGCCCTGCAGCCAATCAGGCGTCTATAAAAGCTGGTCCCCTAACACCTCACCATTTTCTGGTTAGGTCAGCCCAATAACGTCTGTTCCTCACAACACAAACTCACAAATGCAAAGTCACTGCTCTCTGATGCAGCACTTACATGCACACACACACTTACACTGCATTTAGACAGGCAGATATTTTTTTCACTTATTGGTCTTTTGACCAATCACATCAGATCTTTTCACATCAGATCTTTTTCAGAGCTTATCTGATTGGTCAAAAGACTAATTAGTGGGGGGGAAATATTAGAATTGGTCTGCCTGCCTGAATGCACGCACACTGTAAAAAAAGATTAAACTCACAATTGTAAGGCAACCAACTGCAATATGACTAAGTTTGCTCAACAAAATGCTCACACACAAACTTTTTGTTGTGAGTGAGCAAATTTACAATTGTGAGTTGAATCATATATATATATATATATATATATATATATATTATTTTTTTTACAATCCACTCTGCCACCATCATTATTTCATTCACATTAGCTGTCTCAGATATACGAACATGTGGTACATGCGTGCACAAGTGGGAGTGTGTGCATTTGTTCGTGTGTACTGCATGTTTCCGCATGTGAGACAGATTATGTGAGATGCACACAAGCACACACACATATCTCCACAGCAGCCTTGCTCTCAAGGACATGACTAATTTACTATCCAGGGTCTTTGACTGGTAAACAACCAAACATGATGACAGAAAAACGACTCTCACTCTTTCTCTCTCCTTTTCTCTCTCTCTCTCTCTCTCTTTAATTCTCTCTCTCCTCCCTCACTCCCCAGACAGAGCCGCAGGATCTCAGGCGGAGTGTCTCCAGCCAGCTCAAGGTCAGTGGACAGACAGGCTGAGACCTAATATAGCAGTGTTGGTATGGAGACCACGCACAGGGGTCAAGTAGACGATTCACTAAAGGGAAGGACACCAATTACGACGCCGCACCTGCTGGAATCCACCGAACCTTCAGACGTACGTTACTGTAACATTCCTCATTGAAAATAGGCTTAACGATAAAATATGCAGAAAAACAACAAACCTGAATTGCAGAGCCAAGTGTTTATGTGCGCCAGCCCCATACAAATGAGCCATTATCATACTGTTTATGAATTGTATGGATATTGTGCTCTTGATTGACATTCCATGCAAATTACTGATCCATTACTGAACACTGCAGAGAATGTGAATGTTAGTATTGAAAACATGATGGAATACCATTCCATCCTAATTACCCAATGGGCTTGATTGATCAGGGGCATATATCTCTGACTTTAAGGTACCTTATACCAATAAAATACAAGTATCTTCTAAATAGGAATATGTATAATATGCACTTTTATCACTATATGTGCTATGCAAAGATTCATTCCCTTGGAGTTGAAGATAGCCATCTCTAACGCAAAATACAGTTGGCACCAATGACAGGTTGGCAGAATGGAAGTGATAGCACTATAGCACCAGCACATTTACCACCAAATGGACAGACAGAATAAAGTAACCTATATTCCTACATATGCTTTTTAACAGTTGTATTGAGGTGGCGGGAAATCTTCTGTTCCACATAGGAACAGACAGGATTACGTAAGTAAGTAAATTGAGATGGAGGAGGGGCCTTACTGAGGAAGTAGTTGTGTCCAAGGGGGAGGGAGTGGTCAGGGACCACCAGTCCATCTGAAGCCTGCTGGAACCACATGATGGTCCCCTCCACCAAGGAGGAACGCTGGAAGCCATCCTCTCCAACATGCCAAAGGACGGGCGCTCCACTCACATTCACTACGATCCTAAAGGGAGAGGGGAGGGAGTGTGAGAGAGAAAGAGAGAGTCCTCGAAACCAGACAATTTAGTTACCAGCCTGCTACAGTGCATTCAGAAAGTATTCATATCCCTTCATTTATTCAACATTTAGTTGTGTTACAGACAGAATTCCAAATTGATTAAAACACACATAATTCCCCATGATGACAAAGTGAAAACATGTTTTTTTAAATGTATTACAAATTAAATACAGAAATATCTAATTTATATATATGCATTGCTTGCTGTTTGGGGTTTTAGGCTGGGTTTCTGTACAGCACTTTGAGATATCAGCTGATGTACGAAAGGGCTATATAAATAAATTTGATTTGATATAAGTATTCACAACCTTTGCTTTGACACTCCAAATTGAGCACCCTTTGCCTTGATGACAGTTTTGCACACTCTTGGCATTCTCTCAACCAGCTTCACCTGGAATGCTTTTCCAACAGTCTTGAAGGAGTTCCCACATATGCTGAGCACTTGTTGGCTGCTTTTCATTCACTCTGAGGTCCAACTCATCTCAAACCATTTCAATTAGGTTGAGGTTGGGTGATTGTGGAGGCCAGGTTATCTGATGCAGCTTTGGGGTGTGTTGGTTCATTGTCCTGTTGAAAAATACATGATATTCCCACTATGATATTCCCATTCCCAGATGGGATGGCTTATCGCTGCAGAATGCTGTGGTATCCATGCCGGTTAAGTGTGCCTTGAATTCTAAATAAATCACAGACAGTGTCACCAGCAAAGCACACCCACACCATCACACCTCCTCCGACCATGCTTCTTGGTGGGAACCACACATGCAGAGATAATCCGTTCACCTAATCTGCATCTCACAAAGACACGGCAGTTGGAACCAAAAATCTCCAATTTGGACTCATCAGACCAAAGGACATATTTCCACCGGTCGAATGTCCACTGCTCGTGTTTCTTGGCCCAAACAAGTCTCTTCTTCTAAATGGTGTCCTTTAGTAGTGGTTTCTTTACAGAAATCTGACCATGAAGGCCTGATTCACGCAGTCTCCTCTGAACAGTTGATGTTGAGATGTGTCTGTTGAACTCTGTGAAGCATTTATTTGGGCTGTAATTTCTGAGGCTGGTAACTCTAATGAACTTATCCTCTACAGCAGAGGTAACTCTGGGTCTTCCTTTCCTGTGGCGGTCCTCATGAGAGACAGTTTCATCATAGTGCTTGATGGTTTTTGCGACTGCACTTGAAGAAACTTTAAAAGTTTATGAACATTTCTGGATTGACTGACTTTCATGTCTTAAAGTAAGGGTGGATTGTCGTTTCTCTTTGCTTATTTGAGCTGTTCTTGACACAACTGATTGGCTCAAACGCATTAAGAAGGAAATCAATTCCACACATTTTTAACAACGCACACCTGCTAATTGAAATGCATTCCAGGAGACTACCTCATGAAGCTGGTTGAGAGAATGCCAAGAGTGTGCAAAGCTGTAATCAAGGCAAAGTTGGGCTACTTTGAAGAATCTCAAATATATAAAATATATTTTGATTTGTTTAACACTTTTTAGGTTACTACATGATTCCATGTGTTATTTCATAGTTTTGATGTAGTTAGTTTTGATTATTCTACATTGTAGAAAATAGTCAAAATAAAGAGATCCTGGAATGAGTAGGTTTGTCCAAACTTTTGACTGGTACTATATGTAAATTAGATATTTCTGTATTTTATTTTCAATACATTTGTTTTCACTTTGTTTTCACTTTTTCATTATGGGGTATTGGGTGTAGATGCGTGAGAACACAACAAAATGTCAAATAAGTCAAGGGATGTGAATACCTTCTGAAGGCACCGGTATACATTTTATAAGACACACAACCACCATGCTAATAGGATGGAATGGTAGACATGAGTAATGCCTGGTCCTGTCTGTCTCAGTGGGGGGTACTATACTGCTTACTGTGGTGACTGTACAGCTCTGAAGGCGAGGTAGTAGAGTTATGACTGCTGTGGTCAAGGGTCATTACTCATCTGACTTTTGGCCAATTACTGGAAGAGACCGTCTCCCTACACAGACAGACAGTGTCAGCAAAGCAGACGCGCTCCAACTCAACACAAGACCAGCTACACTCCCAGACTCCTCCCACTGGCTGAGTCACTCACAGATAAATAAACACACACAGGTAAGTAAGTAAGTGTTGACCTTTCAAAAGCATTTGATAGCATTGAGCACCATTTTTTGTTGTTGCATAAATTACAAACTTATGGCCTTTGAAATAGAGACCTCGACTGGTTTAGGAGTTACTTAGTTAATAGGAAACTGTTTTGTGGAACAGCACAGTTTTGGAGTTCAAAGAACGTGCCCTGTTGAGATTCCTCAAGGTTTGATCCTTGGCCCATAGCTTATTTATTTTAAAATTGATGTTAATTACAATTTTGATTGTGTACATTTTATATTGTTTGCTGATGACACCAACATCTTTCTGTCTGATAAAGATGGTCAGAAATGTATCGTTAAAATTAATTAGTAATAATAAAAAAATTGGACGACTGGTTTAAAGAATTAAGCTGTCTTTAAATTAGGGCCGTTAACGTTAGCGAGTTAATAATGCATTTATGCGCTACATGTTTATCGGCGTACTTTTTTTACACCGTTAATCGCGTCACCATTTCTTCACCGCACGGAAACTTTTAAGAGCATGCGTTTCTGTAATGGACCTTTTTAAGCACAGGACACAACACGAAACACAGCTACAGTCAATGCTTGCGCATTAACATTGCTGAAGGCCATGTGTCTGTAGCCAAAATCGTGTAAAAGCTATGCCCATAATTACCAGAGCTATATACAGTGCCTTGCGAAAGTATTCGGCCCCCTTGAACTTTGCGACCTTTTGCCACATTTCAGGCTTCAAACATAAAGATATAAAACTGTATTTTTTTGTGAAGAATCAACAACAAGTGGGACACAATCATGAAGTGGAACGACATTTATTGGATATTTCAAACTTTTTTAACAAATCAAAAACTGAAAAATTGGGCGTGCAAAATTATTCAGCCCCCTTAAGTTAATACTTTGTAGCGCCACCTTTTGCTGCGATTACAGCTGTAAGTCGCTTGGGGTATGTCTCTATCAGTTTTGCACATCGAGAGACCGAATTTTTTTCCCATTCCTCCTTGCAACACAGCTCAAGCTCAGTGAGGTTGGATGGAGAGCATTTGTGAACAGCAGTTTTCAGTTCTTTCCACAGATTCTCGATTGGATTCAGGTCTGGACTTTGACTTGGCCATTCTAACACCTGGATATGTTTATTTTTGAACCATTCCATTGTAGATTTTGCTTTATGTTTTGGATCATTGTCTTGTTGGAAGACAAATCTCCGTCCCAGTCTCAGGTCTTTTGCAGACTCCATCAGGTTTTCTTCCAGAATGGTCCTGTATTTGGCTCCATCCATCTTCCCATCAATTTTAACCATCTTCCCTGTCCCTGCTGAAGAAAAGCAGGCCCAAACCATGATGCTGCCACCACCATGTTTGACAGTGGGGATGGTGTGTTCAGAGTGATGAGCTGTGTTGCTTTTACGCCAAACATAACGTTTTGCATTGTTGCCAAAAAGTTCCATTTTGGATTCATCTGACCAGAGCACCTTCTTCCACATGTAAACGACACTTTTTATGGATATCTTTAAGAAATTGCTTTCTTCTTGCCACTCTTCCATGAAGGCCAGATTTGTGCAATATACGACTGATTGTTGTCCTATGGACAGAGTCTCCCACCTCAGCTGTAGATCTCTGCAGTTCATCCAGAGTGATCTTGGGCCTCTTGGCTGCATCTCTGATCAGTCTTCTCCTTGTATGAGCTGAAAGTTTAGAGGGACGGCCAGGTCTTGGTAGATTTGCAGTGGTCTGATACTCCTTCCATTTCAATATTATCGCTTGCACAGTGCTCCTTGGGATGTTTAAAGCTTGGGAAATCTTTTTGTATCCAAATCCGGCTTTAAACTTCTTCACAACAGTATCTCGGACCTGCCTGGTGTGTTCCTTGTTCTTCATGATGCTCTCTGCGCTTTTAACGGACCTCTGAGACTATCACAGTGCAGGTGCATTTATACGGAGACTTGATTACACACAGGTGGATTGTATTTATCATCATTAGTCATTTAGGTCATCATTGGATCATTCAGAGATCCTCACTGAACTTCTGGAGAGAGTTTGCTGCACTGAAAGTAAAGGGGCTGAATAATTTTGCACGCCCAATTTTTCAGTTTTTGATTTGTTAAAAAAGTTTGAAATATCCAATAAATGTCGTTCCACTTCATGATTGTGTCCCACTTGTTGTTGATTCTTCACAAAAAAATACAGTTTTATATCTTTATGTTTGAAGCCTGAAATGTGGCAAAAGGTCGCAAAGTTCAAGGGGGCCGAATACTTTCGCAAGGCACTGTATATATATTTTTCCCCGCCACGGATTTGTGCCCATGTCGCGGGCCGTTTTTTTAAATACGCGAGCCGCAATTTTGGGTTTTGATAACGAACAACACTGTTTAGCTAGCTAGTCATCTTAACTTGACGACTGACTATGCTATGCACAAATGTGGATGGCACAGGAAGAACTGAAAAGGAATAGGCTACTCAAAGAGATGCTTCAAAGGCAGGCTGCATATACAAGAGTGTGTGTGTGTGTGTGTGTGAGTAAGTGAGAGAGAGAGAGAGAGAGAAGGTATGGGAGGGAGGAGGAGTGTGTAGATGGTTAGTTTTCATAACATTGTTGGACAAGTTGAAAAACTGTGTTCTTTGTATCCATAGAGCCAGTAATGTTTTCCTGTAGTCACACTCCTTTAGAATGCCTGAAGCTTTAACAGTACTTAAAGCTGTGTGTGTAGGTCCTGTGCGCAACTGTTCAACTTTTTCTCCCCAGTTTCGATCTTGTCTCATCACTGCAACGCCCCAACGGGCTCAGGAGAGGTCCTCCGAGACATGACCCGCCAAACCGCACTTTTTAACACCCGGCGCTTAACCCGGAAGCCAGCTGCACCAATGTTTGGAAGAAACACCATTCAAATGATGACCGAAATCAGCCTGCAGGCTCCTGGCCCGCCACAAGGAGTCGCTAGAGCGCGATGAGCCAACTATAGTCCCCCTAGCCAAACCCTCCCCTAACCCGGACAACGCTGGACTTATTGTGCGCTGCCCTATGGGACTCCCGGTCACAGCCGGTTGTGACACAGCCTGGGATCAAACCCGATTCTGTAGTGACGCCTCAGTCTAAAGCGATGCAGTGCTTTAGACTGCTGCGCCACTCGGGAGGCCCACACCTTGTTATTTTTTATTTGACTTTTTTATTCATGTACTGCAATGTTGAGGGAGTAAGCACACAAGCATTTCACAGCACATTTTATACCTGCTGTAAACTGTGTATGTGACAAATACAATAAGATTTTAAATAAGTTAACAAACAATCTCTCTCTCTCTACCATCTTCCATTCAGCCTCTTTCTCATTGGTATTCCTAAAGTTGTGTGTGTGTGTGTGTGTGTGTGTGTGTGTGTGTGTGTGTGTGTGTGTGCGCGCATGCAGGCACTATCAGTAATTAGCACACCAATACAACAACGATATTTGCCTACAGCCAAGAGCGGAGACTGTTATGCTGATAAAGACCTCTTATGTTTCCACTCCCCCGTCATTTATAAAGAGACACTATGCATTGACCACTTTGAATGACCAATAAAGGACATTTATGATGCTTGCTTAAATCAGAACACATTGCAGTCAGGCACTATACCTGGGCAACACAATGGAGGTCATTTGCTACCATCGGGGTTGTGACTGAATAATGAAAGACTGCAAGTTCCATGTAAATGACACAGGACGATAATCATAAGACAATGATCTCAAGGGAAGACAGATGTAATGCAGTCTCCAGTGTGGTAGAACTATAGTTCACTTGGGAGAGAGGGAGAGGTTAAGATAAACAGGGGAGAGAGGGAGAGGTTAGGATAAACAGGGGAGAGAGGGAAAGGTTAGGATAAACAGGGGAGAGAGTGAGAGGATAGGATAAACAGGGGAGAGAGGGAGAGGTTAGGATAAATATGGGAGAGAGAGGATAGGATAAACAGGGGAGGGAGGGAGGACGGGAGAGGTTAGGATAAACAGGGGGGAGAGAGGATAGGATAGGATAAACAGGGGAGAGAGGGAGAGGTTAGGATAAACGGGAGAGAGGGAGAGGATAGGATAAACAGAGGAGAGAGGGAGAGGTTAGGATAAACAGGGGAGAGGATAGGATAAACAGGGGAGAGAGGTTAGGATAAATATGGGAGAGAGAAGATAGGATAAACAGGAGGGAGGGAGGACGGGAGAGGTTAGGAGAAACGGGGGAGAGAGGATAGGATAGGATAAACAGGGGAGAGAGGGAGAGGTTAGGATAAACAGGGGAGAGAGGGAGAGGTTAGGATACATAGGGAAGGGAGGGAGGGGATAAACAGGGGAGAGAGGGAGAGGTTAGGATAAACAGGGAGGGGATAAACGGGGGAGAGAGGGAGAGGTTAGGATAAACAGGGAGGGGATAAATGGGAGAGAGGGAGAGGATAGGATAAACAGGGGAGGGAGGGAGAGGATAGGATAAACAGGGGAGAGAGGGAGAGGATAGGATAAACAGGGAGAGGATAAACGGGAGAGAGAGGGAGAGGTTAGGATAAACAGGGAGGGGATAAACGGGAGAGAGGGAGAGGATAGGATAAACAGGGGAGGGAGGGAGAGGGAGAGGATAGGATAAACAGGGAGGGGATAAACGGGAGAGAGAGGGAGAGGTTAGGATAAACAGGGAGGGGATAAACAGGGGAGGGAGGGAGAGGTTAGGATAAACAGGGAGGGGATAAACGGGGGAGAGAGGGAGAGGTTAGGATAAACAGGGAGGGGATAAACGGGAGAGAGAGAGAGGATAGGATAAACAGGGGAGAGAGGGAGGGGATAGGATAAACAAGGGAGAGAGGGAGAGGATAGGATAAACAGGGGAGGGGATAGGATAAACAGGGAGGGGATAAACGGGAGAGAGAGAGAGGATAGGATAAACAGGGGAGAGAGGGAGGGGATAGGATAAACAAGGGAGAGAGGGAAAGGTTAGGATAAACAGGGAGGGGATAAACGGGAGAGAGGGAGAGGATAGGATAAACAGGGGAGAGAGGGAGAGGCTAGGTTAAACAGGGGAGGGAGGGAGGGGATAGGATAAACAAGGGAGAGAGGGAGAGGATAGGATAAACAAGGGAGAGAGGGAGAGGATAGGATAAACAAGGGAGAGAGGGAGAGGTTAGGATAAACAGGGGAGAGAGTGAGAGGATAGGATAAACAAGGGAGAGAGGGAGAGGATAGGATAAACAAGGAAGAGAGGGAGAGGATAGGATAAACAGGGGAGAGAGAGAGAGAGGATAGGATAAATGGGAGATAGGGAGAGGTTAGGATAAACATGGGAGAGAGAGGATATGATAAACAGGGGAGGGAGGGAGGACGGGATAGGTTAGGATAAACAGGGGGAGAGAGAGAGGATAGGATAAACATGGGGGAGAGAGAGAGAGAGGATAGGATAAACAGGGGAGATAGGGAGAGGCTAGGTTAAACAGGGGAGGGAGGGAATAAACAGGGGAGAAAGGGAGAGAGGATAGGATAAACAGGGGAGGGATGGAGAGGGGATAGGATAAACAGGGGAAAGAGAGAGGATAGGATAAACAGGGGAGAGAGAGAGAGGATAGGATAAACAGGGGAGAGGGAGAGAGGATAGGATAAACAGGGGAGAGAGGGAGAGATTAGGATAAACAGGGGAGAGGGAGAGAGGATAGGATAAACAGGGGAGGGATGGAGAGGGGATAGGATAAACAGGGGAAAGAGAGAGGATAGGATAAACAGGGGAGAGAGAGAGAGGATAGGATAAACAGGGAAAAGAGGGAGAGAGGGTAGGATAAACAGGGGAGGGATAGAGAGGGGATAGGATAAACAGGGGAAAGAGAGAGGATAGGATAAACAGGGGGGAGAGAGGATAAACAGGGGAGAGAGAGAGGATAGGATAAACAGGGGAGAGAGGGAGAGATTAGGATAAACAGGGGAGAGGGAGAGAGGATAGGATAAACAGGGGAGGGATGGAGAGGGGATAGATAAACAGGGGAGGGATGGAGAGGGGGAGAGGTTAGGATAAACATGGGGAGAGAGGGCGAGAGGAGAGGTTAGAATAAACAGGGGAGGGAGGGAGAGGTTAGAATAAACAGGGGAGGGAGGGAGAGGTTAGAATAAACAGGGGAGAGGGAGAGGTTAGAATAAACAGGGGAGAGAGGGAGAGGTTAGAATAAACAGGGGAGAGAGGGAGAGGTTAGAATAAACAGAGGAGGGAGGGAGAGGTTAGAATAAACAGGGGAGGGAGGGAGAGGTTAGAATAAACAGGGGAGAGGGAGAGGTTAGAATAAACAGGGGAGAGAGGGAGAGGTTAGAATAAACAGGGGAGAGAGGGAGAGGTTAGAATAAACAGGGGGGGGAGGGGAGAATAAACAGGGGAGGGAGGGAGAGGGGAGAGTATAGGATAACAGGGGAGAGAGGGAGAGGTTAGGATAAACAGGGGAGGGGGGGAGAGGTTAGGATAAATAGGGGAGGGAGGGAGGGAGAGCACTATGCAAACACACATTCACACACATATACACATACATACAGGAAGGTACCAGTACATGCAATACAGGGCTCTTACTTGATGGCAGTCTCCTCAGGCACCTCTAGAGAGAGAGTCAGAGTTCCAGAGGTCAGCTCACACAGCTCAGGACTCACACAGTGCAGTCCCTCCGTCACCTGCAACAGGAACACAAACATACACACATATGCATGCATGGATACACAGAGACACACATACACACAGGCACTCACATACATGGAAATACACAAAGATACACACATGAGGCAGCAAGTGGATAAATGTCATTATTTTATAAGACAAATAAAGAAGTTCTGCGAACTCTGAACCTAGCTAGCTGGTCAGCTGGACTGTTGGGACTAATCGAGTACAGGTAGCATTCATCTCTGACCTGTTCTTTCTCCCACTGCACCACCAAGAGTCTCTGTCCAGCCTTAGGCTGCCACGGTTGCAGCGTCGGAGGTGCCTGCGTGGTGCTGGACACTGTTGTTGGCTGGGAGGGCTGAGTGGCGGTTGTGGGTGTGGCGGGTGTGGCCTGTTCGGGGGCAGGGGGTGTGGCAGGATCCCAGTTGGAGACAGGCAGCAGGTCCAAGGTGCCCTGCTCACACTTCTCCCCCTCGTACCCCTCGCTGCACTCGCAGGTGTACTCCTCGCTCTCACCACTGCGGCTACAGTTGCCATGGAAACATGGGCTGTTGGCACAGGGGTCTGTGAAAAACTGACAACACAAAGAGGAAAGGGAAAATGACTATAGATGACATGGGAAACGAAACGTCCATTTCAGACTCAATATATAAACCACTGTATATTATGGTTGCATCTCAAACAACCACTACTTCACAGGACTCTGGTCAAAAGTAGTACACTACATAGGGAATAGGGTGTCAATCGAAACGTAGGCTGTATCCTCACTATTCTGTAACAGCCATCACCATTGGCTCAGAGGATTCTCCCCTTGTCCATTATTAACACCTGGATGTTTATTACAACTTTTCCTGCTTAGGCTGCAAAACCAAGAGTGGCAGAGAGTGCAATGTTCTACGGGAGTTTTATATTTGCAGCGCGTCTAAGATAAGAGAGCTCAGTTTACCAGCACAAACTCTCAAATCTCATTTTCATCCCTCCTATCATGTCTCTCCTTTCTTCCTTCATGTTCTTTTCCCTCTTTCTTGTCTTCTTTGCTTTTCACTCTCTCTACTTGCGAAAGCCTGTTGCAAATATGTCCACTCGTCACATGCTAGCTGTATTGTTCTTGTAAAGGCCACAACAAATGATACATTAATGCACAGTTATAAACAGGCTTCCCGGTAACAGGCTTCCCGGTTATGTCCATAAGTAATCAGAAATGTTCTGCGAACAAACCTAGGGTTTGAACTCATATGTGCAACCAGAGGCACAGGGTTTGTCACTATCACGCACACATTACTTTAATGGACCCTGGCAGTCTCTTTCATGCTGCTTTCTCCCATTAATAATTCACCATATTTAGAGAATATCAGAAAAAAACTGACAAAAGTGTTTGAAGGTGAGAGAAGATAAAGCTAAGTAGGTTCCAAGATGGCGTAGCAGTCGGATGTGTGTTTTGTCTTGTCCTGTCCCGTCCCGTGTAAATATTGTTTCCTCTGGGTTTTTTTCGTATATATTTCATACATATTTCCATCTCACTTTCCATCTATGGACTGAATATACTCTCCTGCAACCCGGCTCACCCAATGTGGTACGGATCTGCTATTTTTATATAGAAGCGGAACCCCCATCCGCAGCTAGCCAGCTAACTAGCTACTAGCTAGTAGTCAGTTAGCCACTGCTAGCGGTCTTCACCGTTAACTCGGACACCAGCCAGCCTCAGCTCAATACCTGCCAGTCTGCACAGCACAATATCAACCCAGAGCATATCGGACTGCTTTTTCTCTACCACATCTCCGGATTCCTATCGCAAACTCTGAACCTTTACACCGGATCATCGCAGCTAGCTAGCTGCAATCAGAGTGGCTACACCTGGCTAACGTCTCTGTCCCGAAGCAAGGACCAGTTAGCCTTGAGCTAGGCTCATCTCCTGGCTACACGAGATGGTCCGCCAGCTAATTCTTGGGCTACAATACCTCTTTTGCGAATTGGCCTGGACCCTTTACTGCCAACACGGAGCCCCGCCGATCCATCGCGACTGGTCTGCTGATTTAATCGTCCGAGGTGATTTCAACAAGCTCTTCCATTGTGACGCCTGCATCGCCATGTCTCCAGCTCGCCTAGCGTAGTAGCGACAACTGAAACAGCTCCCTGGCTCACCTATTGCTACTCATTGGACCCTATGATCACTCGGCTACACATGCCTCTCCCTAATGTTAATATGCCTTGTCTATTGCTGTTTCGGTTAGGGATTATTGTCTTATTTCACTGTAGAGCCCCCAGCCCTGCCCAACATGCCTTAGATAGCCCTTTTGTCCCACCCCCACACATGCGGTGACCTCACCTGGCTTAACTGATGCCTCTAGAGACAAAACCTCTCTCATCGTCTCTCAATGCCTAGGTTTACCTCCACTGTACACAAATCCTACCATACCCTTGTCTGTACATTATGCCTTGAATCTATTCTTCCACGCCCAGAAATCTGCTCCTTTTACTCTCTGTTCCGAACAAACTAGAGGACCCGTTCTTATAGCCTTTAGCCGTACTCTTATCCTACTCCTCCTCTGTTCCTCTGGTGATGTAGAGGTTAACACAGGCCCTGCAGCCCCCAGCACCACTCCCATTCCCCAGGCGCTCTCATTTGTTGACTTCTGTAACCGTAAAAGCCTTGGTTTCATGCATGTTAACATCAGAAGCCTCCTCACTAAGTTTGTTTTATTCACTGCTTTAGCACACTCCGTCAACCCGGATGTCCTAGCCGTGTCTGAATCGTGGCTTAGGAAGGCCACCAAAATCCTGAAATTTCCATCCCCAACCACAACCTTTTCCTGACAAGATAGATCTGCCAAAGGGGGTCGGAGTTGCAATCTACCGCAGAGATAGCCTGCAGAGTTCTGTTATACTATCCAGGTCTGTGCACAAACAATTCAACCTTCTACGTTGCAGCTTGTTATAGACCCCCCTCAACCCCCAGCTGTGCCCTGGACACCAAATGTGAATTGATTGCCCCCCCCCCCACATATCTTCAGAGTTCATACTGTTAGGTGACCTAAACTGGGATATGCTTAACACCCCGGCCATCCTACAATCTAAGCTAGATGCCCTCAATCTCACACAAATTATCAAGGAGCCTACCAGGTACAACCCTTAAATCGGTAACCATGGGCACCCTCTTAAATATCATCCTGACAAACTTGCCCTCTAAATACACCTCTGCTGTCTTCAACCAGGATCTCAGATATCACTGCCTAATTGCCTGCATCCGTAATGGGTCCACGGTCAAACGACCACCCCTCAACACTGTCAAACGCTCCCTAAAACACTTCTGTGAGCAGGCCTTTCAAATCGACCTGGCCTGGGTATCCTGGAAGGCTATCTTTTTCAAACATAAATTTGCATCCTGTTATCTTTGTTCTTGCTCTTTTGAACCCCAATATCTCTACTTGCACATCATCATATGCACATCTATCACGCCAGTGTTAATGCTAAATTGTAATTATTTCGCCTCTATGGTCAATTTATTGCCTTATTTCCCTAATCTTCTACATTTGCACATAAATGTACATAAACTCAGCACAAAAAGAAACATCCCGTTTTCAGGACCCTGTCTTTCAAAGATAATTAGTAAAAATCCAAATAACTTCACAGCTGTAAAGGGTTTACAGCTTGTTCAATGAACTACAAACAATGACTGAACATGCGCCTGTGGAATGGTAGTTAAGACACTAACAGCTTACAGACGGTGGGCAATTAAGGTCACAGTTATAAAAACTTAGGACACCAAAGAGGCCTTTCTACTGACTCTGAAAAACACCAAAAGAAAGATGCCCAGGGTCCCTGCCCATCTGTGTGAACGTGCCTTAGGCATGCTGCAAGGAGGCATGAGGACTGCAGATGTGGCCAGGGCATAAATTGCAATGTCCGTACTGTGAGACGCCTAAGACAGCGCTACAGGGAAACAGAACGGACAGCTGATCGTCCTCGCAGTGGCAGACCACATGTAACAACACCTGCACAGGATCGGTACATCCGAACATCACACCTGCGGGACAGGTACAGGATAGAAACAACTGCCGAGTTACACCAGGAACGCACAATCCCTCCATCAGTGCTCAGACTGTCCACAATAGGCTGAAAGAGGCTGGATTGAGGGCTTGTAGGCTTGTTGTAAAGCAGGTCCTCACCAGACATCACCGGCAACAACGTCACCTATGGGCACAAACCCACTGTTGCTGGACCAGACAGGACTGGCAAAAAATGCTCTTCACTGACAAGTCGCAGTTTTGTCTCACCGGGGGTGATGGTCGTATTGTCGTTTATCGTTGAAAGGAATGAGCAGGATCGAGGCCTGTACTCTGGAGCGGGATCGATATTGAGGTGGAGGGTCAGTTATGGTCTTGGGCGGTGTGTCACAGACTCATGGGACTGAGCTTGTTGTCATTGAAGACATCCTCTTCCCTCATGTGGTACCCTTCCTGCAGGCTCATCTTGACATGACCCTCCAGCATGACAATGCCACCAGCCATACTGCTCGTTCTGTGCGTGATTTCCTGCAAGACAGGAACGTCAGTGTTCTGTCATGGCCAGGGAAGAGCCCGGATCTCAATCCCATTGAGCACGTCTGGGACCTGTTGGATAGGAGGGTGAGGGCTAGGGCCATTCCCCCCAGAAATGTCTGGGAACTTGCAGGTGCCTTGGTGGAAGACTGGGGTAACATCTCACAGCAAGAACTGGCAAATCTGGTGCAGTCCATGAGGAGATGCACTGCAGTACTTAATGCAGCTGGTGGCCACCAGATACTTTTGATTTTGACCCCCCCCCCCTTTGTTCAGGGACACATTATTCCATTTATGTTAGTCACATGTCTTTGGAACTTGTTCAGTTTATGTCTCAGTTGTTGAATCTTATGTTCATACAAGTATTTACACATGGTAAGTTTGCTGAAAATAAACGCAGTTGACAGTGAGAGGACGTTTCTTTTTTTGCTGAGTTAAAATGTTTCCATTGTGTTATTGACTGTACGTTTGTTTATGTGTAACTCTGTGGTGTTGTTTTTGTCGCACTGCTTTGCTTTATCTTGGCCAGGTCGCAGTTGTAAATAAGAACTTATTATTAACTGGCCTACCTGGTTAAATAAAGGTGAAATAAAAAAAAATGTAAAGGCCATGTTGACTCCAGTCCAGGACTCATTGGTAATATTCATTATGCACCTAATGGAAAACGGACTGAAACAAGAAGAGAAATCTGAACTTGTCTAAAAATAACCACTTCTTGTTTTCCGATGCAAAAAGTTTTGTCATTGAGTGTGCCCTCAATGAATACGACCCTTGCTTTTGTTATGTGTGAGGAATGGTTCTGTAACCACCGTTGGTGGAAGGTGAGGACCAAGATGCAGCGTGGTAAGTGTTCATCATTATTTTAATAAACTGAACACTAAATACAACAAGGAACAAAAGAAACAACCGAAACAGCTCCATCAGTTGCAAAACACACTAAACAGAAAATAACTACCCACAACCCATAGTGGGAAAACAGGCTGCCTAAGTATGGTTCTCAATCAGAGACAACGATTGACAGCTGCCTCTGATTGGGAACCATACCAGGCTAAAACCAGAAATACAAAACATAGAACAAAAACATAGAAAAAAGAACATAGAACGCCCACCCTAGTCACACCCTGGCCAACCAAAATAGAGAATAAAAAGCCTCTCTATGGCCAGGGCGTGACAGGTTCATAAAGGAGTCAAAAATCTTTCTTCCCACCACAGAATTCCAGAAGCACCAGATATCTGCCACCTCAGGCAGCCACACCATTCAAACGTGTGTGTGACTCAGTTCCCATTAGCAAAAGAAACAGAACAAAAGTCTGAGAGTGTGTGAACAGCATGCTGATGATACTCATGTAGAATCACCAAGTGTGTGTGTGTGTGTGATTGTGTGAGATTGTTTGTGAGACTATGTGTGAGAGCGTCATTAACAGCCCTGCTTTCCCTAAGACTGACTCACATCTTATTAGCACTAAACTCTCTCAAGTGTTTTCTCATGAGTCTCTATCAGAACCACTTAGAGCACTACACTGGAGGCGCACAATGGCCCAACAGCCCACTCCACAACCCCTCAGAGAGACTGCTGACCTGGTCACACAGCTGTAGCACGGCCCACAGACCCAGCCACCGCAACCAAGACACACTAGGAAAACTGCCTCTGACGGCTAGCACCACACTCCCTCTGGATTACAGGTCGACCAATTGGCATAGCCAATTAATTAGGTCTGATTTCAAGTTTTCATAACAATCGGTAATCAGCCTTTTTGGATGCCGATTATGGACGATTACATTGCAATCCACGAGGAGACCACGTGACCACCTGTTACGCGAGTGCAACATCAAAAGGACCAAGTTGCTAGCTAGCATTAAACTTATCTTATAAAAAACAATCAATCTTCACATAATCACTAGTTAACTACACATGGTTGATGATATTACTAGGGTAACTAGCTTGTTCTGCATTGCATATAATCAATGCGGTGCCTGTTAATTTATCATTGAATCACAGCCTACTTACACTTTGCCAAACGGGTGATGATTTAACAAAAGCGCATTCGTTGCAATAATGTACCTGACCATAAATATCAATGCCTTTCTTAAAATCAATACACAATCATATTAACAATATTAATTTACCCCCTTTTTCGTGGTATCCAATTATGAGTTACTATCTTGTCTCATCGCTACAACTCCCGTACGGGCTCGGGAGAGACGAAAGTCGAAAGCCATGCGTCCCCTGAAACACAACCCAACCAAGCCGCACTGCTTCTTAACACAGCGCACATCCAACCCGGAAGCCAGCCACACCAATGTGTCGGAGGAAACACTGTGCACCTGGCGACCTTGGTTAGCGTGCACTGCGCCCGACCCACCACAGGAGTCGCTGGTGCGCGATGAGACAAGGATAACCCTACCAGCCAAACCCTCCCTAACCCGGACGACGCTAGGCCACAGACCTCCCGGTCGTGGCCGGCTGCGACAGAGCCTGGGCGCGAACCCAGAGTCTCTGGTGGCACAGCTAGCGCGAAATGATATTTTCCAGATTTGACCATATTAATGACCAAAGGCTCGTATTTCTATGTGTTTATTATATTATAATTAAGTATATTATATGATATTTGATAGAGCAGTCTGACTGAGCGGTGGTAGGCAGCAGCAGGCATGTAAGCATTCATTCAAACAGCACTTTACTGCGTTTGCCAGCAGCTCTTAGCAATGCTTGAAGCACAGCACTCTTTATGACTTCTAGCCTATCAACTCCCGAGATTAGGCTGGCAATACTAAAGTGCCTATTAGAACATCCAATAGTCAAAGGTATATGAAATACAAATGGTATAGAGAGAAATAGTCTTATAATTCCTATAATAACTACAACCTACAACTTCTTAACTGGGAATATTGAACCACCAGCTTTCATATGTTCTCATGTTCTGAGCAAGGAACTTAAACGTTAGCTTTCTTACATGGCACATATTGCACTTTCACTTTATTCTCCAACACTTTGTTTTTGCATTATTTAAACCAAATTGAACATGTATCATTATTTATTTGAGACTAAATTGATTTTATTTATGTATTATATTAAGTTAAAATAAAAGTGTTCATTGTTCATTCAGTATTGTTGTAATTGTCATTATTACAAATATAAAAATCGTCCGATTAATCGGTATCGGCTTTTTTGGGGTCCTCCAATAATCGGTATCGGCGTTGAAAAATCATAATAGGTTGACCTCTACTCTGGATACAGTATATACTGTAGGCTAACATCGCTAAAGGTTCCACACACGTAACACAATACCAACATAGCATGTGAAACCTGTCACAAACTCTGTCAGCCTACGTAACTGACAACATATAGCATATATGATCATGCAACATAATAGAATCAGTTCCTCTGGGTGTATGAATGGTAAAGCTGTTGGTGCAATTGGCTCGCCTACTTCTCTTGATAGGCTACTGCCTATAAGCACAGGGACAGGGCTAACGGTGTGATTTAGCACGTCTATTAGCTCACAGAGGCACAGAACAATAACAACCAGCATACGCAACAAACAACTATATTCCCACATGGGTCACGAACAAAAAAAGATCTAAAGATATTTTAGAGCAAAAATGTATTGCTTCACAAGTTAAAATGATCAACTTGCTAATTGTCCTGAAGCGAATAAGGATCAATAATATTGAAAGAAGATTATTGTGTACATGAGAGACAGAAAGACAGAGAGAGAGACAGACAAAGAGAGAGAGACAGAGAGAGAGATACAAAGAAAGAAAGAGAGAGACAGAGTGAGAGATCTGAGGCGGTGGGGGAAGTGGTGGCGGAAGAAGTGGGATGAGCTGCTGGCCATTCTTCAGCCCCTCTCTCTCTCTCTCACACACACACACACACACACACACACACACACACACACACACACACACACACACACACACACACACACACACACACACACACACACACACACACACACACCATTTATTATGGAATTGCTTAGGAGTAGATGACAGAGCTGTCTCCGAGCAGAACTACCACGGCAAACAAAATGAACAAGCTCAATATCAACTCTCACCGCAGGCTGAGGATTTATTCATTCAGTAAAGCATACTGAATTATAGATGGCATAGAGATAAATGAAAGTGATGGCGTGTAGGGTAGAACGATAATAAAGTTTTAATGTACAATATATGGATTCAGGATTGGTAAAACTCCCAGGTAGTCCTGGTGCTACACCTGGCCAAATCTTTTCAGGTCTGAGACTAGCACCACAGGGCAGTGGTGGAAAAAGTGCCCAATTGTCATACTTGAGTAAAATGACTAAAGTCAAAGTAAATGTCACTCAGAAAAATACTACTTGAGTAAAAGTCTAAAAGTATTTGGTTTTAAATATACTTAAGTATCAAAAGTAAATCTAATTGCAAAAGTATACTTAAATATCAAAAGTAAAAGTAAAAGTATAAATGATTTCAAATTGCTTATAATATGAAAATCAGATGGCACAATTTTCTTGTTTTTTAAATTTACGGATAGCTAGGGGCACACTTCAACACGCAGACAACATTTACAAACAAAGCATTTGTGTTTAGTGAGTCCTCCAAATCAGAGGCAGTAGAGATGACCAAGGATATTCTCTTGATAAGTGAGTGAATTGGACCACTTTCCTGTCCTGCCCAGTGTTAAGCACTGAAAATGTAACAAGTACTTTTGGGTGTCAGGGAAAATGTATGGAGTAAAAAGTACATTATTTTCTTTAGGAATGTAGTAAAGTAAAAGTAAAAGTTGTCAAAAATATGAATAGTAAAGTACAGATACATAAAGAAAAACATTTAAGTATGTAACGGCGTTCTTCGTTTGTTGAAAGAGAGTCGGACCGAAATGCAGCGTGGTGGTTACTCATGTTCTTTAATGAAGAAAAAGCGATACATGAAATAACTAATAAATACGAGAAAAAAACCAAACGGAACGTGAAACCTAATACAGCCTATCTGGTGAAACTACACAGAGACAGCGAACTCAGGCTACCTAAATACGGTTCCCAATCAGAGGCAACGAGAAGCACCTGACTCTGATCAAGAACCGCCTCAGGCAGCCAAGCCTAACTAGACACACCCCTAAACCTAGCAATCCCAAATCCTATAAAACCCCAATACGAAACACAACACGTAAACCCATGTCACACCCTGGCCTGACCAAAATATATAACGAAAACACAAAACACTAAGACCAAGGCGTGACAAAGTAGTACTTTAAAGTATTTTTACTTAAGTACTTTACACCACTGCCATGGGGCCACCTCATTGGACAGAGGTGTAACAGTGGGACTGGCCAGTGGGATGGCCAGTGGGATCAGCAGGCCTGTAATGATTGATAATTGGGCCTGGTCAATTCATCCAGTTTATCAGGCAGTCAATATTTATGGCTGAGTCATCTGTACCGTGGGTGAGGCTGCGGGGACGGCTGGCGGGGGCGGTTTAATGGCAAGCTGGTTCAACCGCACACGGACCACACTAAGGAAGATGGAAGATGTTTAGGAAGATGTAAGGCAAGCCTATGCCTTAGTGACAAATATGACATGCTTGCAAACACACAAACACAACTCAATGACCCAACCATGGGCTGGTAAAGTTGTGGCAAAATACTGGAACAAGTCCTTTGAGTGTTTTTCTCATACAAAGAGCATTCTGTCTTGAACATGGTTATTACCTGACAATCTGTGAAGCCAATATGGTCTCTCATGTCTCAAATGATTTTGTAACCGTTTTATAACGACATATCTGCATTGCCATAGCTACAGTAGCTAGGTAGCCTGAAAGCAATACGCCTTGATGAAAAAAACATTGTGTCTGTGTGTGTAAAGTACATGAGACAGAAACAGACAATAAAGTAGTAAGAGTACATAGACATATCTGAGGGTCATATTTCATGTTTTGTCATATAGTAGACACTCTTATCCAGAGCAACTTATAGTAGTGAGTGCATACATTTTATTTCGTACTGGCCCCCTGTGTGAATCATACCCACAACTCTGGCATTGCAAGCACCATGCTCTACCAACTAAGCTACACGACAAAGACACGAAGAACGACAACCCTTGATAGACAGCAGGCTCCATCACGCCACGCTGGAATTACTCGTCAAATCCCAGATAAATTGTCTGATCTCTGAGGCACCGCTGCTTGATTTTCCTGAATGGCTCCCGGTACTGCTGACAACCTTCCTGTTGAGGGGGTGCCCAGGACATTAGCATCTATTAGCATAACTCAGAAACACCCAGAAAGACATGAGACTGTCACATAAAAGTTTCATCAGACAGCGCCTCAGGGACACAGACACATTTTCCACGCCAGAGAAGATGTTATTGTTTCTGTGCACCTGCAGAGGCACTGATAGCGAGAGTTAGTTGGCTGTCTCTCTGATAGTTCAATCAGCCGTAAAGCGGTCGGTCGGAAAAACGCAATTATAATGTCTCCAAACAGCTGTTGAGAATGAGAGCTTTTCTCCCCCAAATGGATCTCCTGGTTCCACTTTGAAACATGCTCAATCACTGCTTCTGAATGTTGGTATCTTACTCCTTGGGAGAGTATAACTTGTCAAAACTCTTACTTATACAATAGTTTGAAGTAAATGCCACGTAATGCCAGTATTTTCCCTATCTTGCTTCCTCCTGCTGCCATACTTCACATTTACGTAAGTGGCTCTCAGGGTTGGGTAGGTTACTTTCTAAATGTAATCTATTACAGTTACTAGTTACCTGTCCAAAATTGTAATCAGTAACTTAACTTTTGGATTACCCAAACTCAGTAATGTAATCTGATTACATTCTGTTACTTTTTAGATTACTTTCCCCTTAAGAGGCATTAGAAAAAGACAAAAATGTATGTTACCAATTGAACAACATCTATTGCAGGATAAATCAATGTTAAAGTTTAATAAACTGGCCATATATGGGATGTTAACTTTTACTTTATGGGTTGGTTATGTATGCTTCTTCTAACCCATCACTTTCTACTACATATAATAATACAATTAAATTATATCTTTACATTAATAACCAAAGTCTTTCAGAATTCCAGTCATTCCAATAAATGTTATACCCCTTGATTTTCAAGAATAGGACTTGGAAATATGGAAGTATAGATTAGCCAAATTGTTTTACCTGAGCATAACCCCAAAACTATAAGGACTTATTAGCCAGCCCAACTCTGTTGTTTATGATTTTGTTGTCATGGACTGATCGCCTCCCAAGTGGCGCAGCGGTCTAAGGCACTGCATCTCAGTGCTAGAGGTGTCACTACAGACCTTGGTTTGACTCCAGGCTGTATCACAACCGGCCGTGATTGGGAGTCCCATAGGGCGGCACACAATTGGCCCAGCGTCGTCCTGATTAGGGTTTGGCCGGGGTAGGCTTTCATTGTAAATAAGAATTTGTTCTTAAGTTCTTAACTGACTTGTCTAGTTAAATAAAATAAAAAATTGTGCTCATTGATCGAGTTGAAAAATCTATTCTGCGCTCATGGAATGACATGCTTTGAGCACTACTGAAAAGTGCTATTTACGAGAAAAGGTATGCCATGTGCTGCATTTGCTATAGACCTATTGTTTACCTTTTTGTTGGTGACACTTTGATATCTTGATCATATGCAGCTGTTTAAATGGCAAAACCACAGATGAAACAATAACAAAACGGCCGCCCCATCTCTGTTTTGGTAAAAAACTGAGGGATGGGTCTGGAGAAATGTAACCACACAACCAGATTAATAGACAGAGCTATGGATGCGAGACTGACCATCCATGATATCAAAATTATAGTTTTAATCATGTAATGAGGCTATAAGGTGTTTGTTTTCATTTATAATGTTTACAAACATTGGAGAGAAAAAGCTTATATTTTGGGTTCTCAATGGGTGTGATGGTTGAACTAAACTCATGAGGCATTTATAAATGATCATATAATTTAATCCAAAAATGGTTATAGCAACTACAGATTGCTCATTTAAGTCTATCAACAGTGTGCGAGTTTGAGCATGTGTCCATTAGGCCTATGGATTTTTTTATTTTTATGAGCATTAATTAAATTGAGCACTAAAAGCCTCACCACATTCCTGTTCCCAAGAAAGCTAAAGTAACTGAGCTAAATGACAACCTCCCTTAGCACTCACTACCGTCATCATGAAGTGCTTTGAGAGACTCGTCAAGGACCATATCACCTCCACCCTACCTGACACCCTAGACCCACTCCAATTTGCTTACCGCCCCAACAGGTCCACAGACGACGCAATCGCAATCACACTGCCCTAACCTATCTGGACAAGAGGAATACCTATGTGAGAATGCTGTTCATCGACTACAGCTCAGCATTTAAGACTATAGTACCTTCCAAACTCGTCATCAAGCTCAAGACCCTGGGTCTCGACCCCGCCCTGTGCAACTGGGTCCTGGACTTCCTGACGGGCCGCCCCCAGGTGGTGAGGGTAGGTAACAACATATCCACCCCGCTGATCCTCAACACTGGGGCCCCACAAGGTTGCGTTCTCAGCCCTCTCCTGTATTCCCTGTTCACCCACGACTGCGTTGCCACGCACGCCTCCAACTCAAACTTAAATGTTCCAACCACACAAACAGCGTGGTGAAGAAGGCGCAGCAGCGCCTCTTCAACCTCAGGAGGCTGAAGAAATCCGGCTTGTCACCAAAAACACTCACAATCTTTTACAGATGCACAATCGGGAGCATCCTGTCGGGCTGTATCACCGCCTGGTATGGCAACTGCTCCGCCCATAATCGTAAGGCTCTCCAGAGGGTAGTGAGGTCTGCACAACGCCAGAAGGCAAGGTCAGTACAGGTGCATCAAAGCAGGGACTGAGAGACTGAAAAACAGCTTCTATCTCAAGGCCATCAGACTGTTAAACAGCCATCACTAACATTGAGTGGCTGCTGCCAACATACTGACTCAACTCCAGCCACTTTAATAATGGAAAAATGTATGTAATAAATGTATCACTAGCCACTTTAAACAATGCCACTTCATATAATGTTCACATACCCTACATTACTCATCTCATATGTATATACTGTACTCTATACCATCTACTGCACCTTGCCATCTTGATGTAATGTATCACTAGCCACTTTAAACAAAGCCACTTTTATATGTTTACATACCCTACATAACTCATCTCATTTGTATATAATGTACTCTATACCATCCACTGTATCTTGCCTATGCCATTCTATACCATCACTCATTCATATATTCTTTTATGTACATATTCTTATTCATTCCTTTACACTTGTGTGTCTACGGTAGTTGTTGTGAAATTGTTAGTTAGATTACTCGTTGGATATTACTGCATTGTCGGAACTAGAAGCACAAGCATTTCGCTACACTCGCATTAACATCTGCTAACCATGTGATGTGACAAATAAAATTTGATTTGATTTGATTGTATTCCATAGGTAGGGATCCGCACTATGCAGCTGTTGCAAGAGCGCATTTTTCACTGGCTGTCCACTGGTTTCAAAAACCGTGATTGATAGGCAGCTTAAACTTCTTGAATTCAACCATTATTGGGTTCAAATACACAAATAGATTTGTGAACAGCCATCCACAACAACCACAATCCATAAGGCGCCAATAGCTAAATGAGAGAGCAGCAGTGTGATTCACCTCTATGCGCTATGTAGATATTAATAATAAGTGATATCCGTATCACCACTAATGTCATCCTTACCTCCAAGCGATTATTCAAGTTGGATAGTCTTTGGATGCCGACAGATGTCGCACCATTGGAACACATAGCTTGGACTCAAAAGCCTATTTCAGCTCTTTTCCCGCAATCCATCATTTGGTGTGTCATGATAGTGGTCTCTAATTTATGGTCAGACTCGCTGATGTTGAACAAATTTAAACCTGCTCCTTTTTTCAATGCTGATTTGAATGTCATTCAGAAAACAAAGAACTGTCAAATATTGTTTAAAAAAAACATCCTTTCTGAATGTAAAAGTAATCCTCGAAGTAATCATCTAATTTTTCAAAAGTATCTGTAACCTGATTACAATATTATTGATGGTAAAGTAACAGATTACAGTTACAGTTTTTTTTTGTAATCCTTAACATGTAACGTTACTCCCCAACCCTGGTCGCTCTGCTAAATGACGAAAATGAGAAATGTAAATGTGGGTTGTGAAAGGCTGAATAGTGACATGAGGTGGTGTTACATTGTGTTACAGCTAGTGTTACATTGTTATAGTTGTTTCTTCAGAAAAAGACAAGGCATTACATTTACATGTTAGTTATTTAGCATACACTCTTATCCAGAGCGACTTACAGTTAGTGCATTTATCTTAAAATAGCTAGATGGGACAACCACCTATCACAGGCACTGAAAGTACATTTTTTCTCAATAACAATGTAATCCATTTTAGAATAAGGCTGTAATGTAAATGTGGAAAAAAATTCGGAAAAAGTCAAGGGGTCTGAATACCTTCCCGATGCACTGTATATTTGGCTTTATCTAATGTGAAAATGCATGTACACATCCATGATTGTATGCAGACACGCAGACATGTCTTTCGGAACTGTTACGTGAATTATGTTATCAATGTTCATAAACGGAACTTCAATCAAACTGCTCAGTCTGCAACCCAGAATTTGTAAGATTATAGTTGAATGAAACAGACAGAGTCCCAGCTACAATAGACAAAATGTTTATTCACGAGGACGTCCCAGTCCGTTGTACAAAACCATCCATTTTATACTGGCTCCTTTACGCACATACCTTCACACACAAACAGCAGGTATCCTACGCACATACTGTATCACTACCCAGCCGACAAAGATTAGGGAGACCGTGAGAAGCATTCCCTGTCCTCCCCCAAGATTAGGGAGACCATGAGAAGTACTCCCTGCCCTCCTCCAAATCTCTCATAGCCAGGTCGGAACCGAATTCTGCTCAGACAGTCTGTGTTTAAGATACTATAAAGATATATTGTACAGATATATTGTTTTACCCTAATTCTGACTAAAACTACACACATCATTAATTATACTTTTACTGACTAAAACTACACACACCATTAAGAATAGTTTTATGATTTGAATCAATTTCATTTGATTTCAGGGTGGAATTTCTAATCATTAATTTAAACATATACATCCCATTATCAAATATAAGTTCCATTATCAGGAACCCAAACCGGCTGCGCGTGTGCGCCATCGTACGCTATCGTGCATACACGCAGGTTAAAATATCAAAACTCTGAACCAATTACATTAATTTGGGGACAGGTCGAAAAGCATTAAACATGTATGGCAATTTAGCCAGTTAGCTTGCACTTGCTAGCTAATTTTTCCTATTTAGCTAGCTTGCTGTTGCTAGCTAATTTGTCCTGGGATATAAACATTGAGTTGTTATTTTACCTGAAATGCACAAGGACCTCTACTCTGACAATTAATCCACACATAAAACGGCCAACTGAATCATTTCAAGTCATCTCTCCTCCTTCCAGGCTTTTTCATCTTTGAATTTATATAGTGATTAGCATCTAAACTTTCATTGTATTACCACGACAACCGACAACCGACTTCTATCAAACAATGAGGAAGTGGGAGAGGTAGGACTTTCAGAGGGATCTGTGTCAGAAATAGAAAGGAGTTCTATTTAAGTCCTTGGCGTCGCAGACATGGACATGAATAACATGGATTTCTACATTTATTTTGCGATGCTTGCGCACGCGACGTGTCAGGTCTGGTCAGCATGTAATGAGAGTTAAACGTGCTCGCAAAATAAATGTAGGAATCTATGTTATTCAATTATTGCACCCACACTGCATTCGCACGCCAACGAGCGTCTAGTTTCCAAGGGCTAAAATAGAATGCGATCACCAAAGCCTGGAAGGAGGAGAGATGACTAGAAACGATTCGGTTGGCCGTTTTATGTGTGGATTAATTGTCGGAGTAGAGGTCCTTGTGCATTAAAATCTGTAAAAATCTGTCGTTCTGCCCCTGAACAGGGCAGTTCACCCACTGTTCCTAGGCCGTCATTTAAAATAAGAATTTGTTTTTAACTGACTTGCCCAGTTAAATAAAGGTTACAAAAAATGTCACACCATCATTAGGACTTATATATTTAAGCAATAAGGAACTTCAGGGGTTTGTGGTATATGGACTCATTTATCCATGCCACACCATCACTCTGAGGTATATATTTAAGCAATAAGGCACAAGGGGGTGTGGTGTATGGGCAACATTCCACGGCTAAGGGCTGTATCCAGGCACTCCTCATTGCGTCGTGCCTAAGAACAGCCCTTAGCCGTGGTATATTGCCCATACACCACACCCCCTTGTACCTTATTGCTTAAATATATAACTAAGAGTGATGGTGTGGCATGGATAAATGAGTAACAGTCCAAGCTAGAGAGAGTCTCCAGTTGGGCACCCCCCTCACAACCGTTCATCACAAAAATCCCACTGTATAGAACCAATCTACAGTACTATTCACCAGAGTCCTCTAGCGTTCACTGTTCATATCGACAGAGCTGCCACATCATTCATCACAGAACTCTAGGAGTTACAATCAGGCCTATTCAGTCATCAACATTGGTCCCATATGGCCAGTAAACACACAGCATGCTCTCCAATTAATGTATCATTTTTTCGGTACAACACAAGAGCTGATGTGCTGTTGTTCTAGCACTCCCCTGCCACCTTCACACTAGTGCTGTTTTGTCCCATCTTCATTAGAGCTCTCGCTAACCATCCCTTCCCCTCCTCCTCCCTGTCTTCCCCCACACAACATGGTGGAATCTGATAACTACCTTCACACCAATCTGTTGATTCTCTCGTTTTGGCTGCTATGGGATGGAGCGTAAGCAGTCAGTCACACGTCACAAGCATGCTCACACAAACAAACAAACACACACTAATGAAGCTGTTCTGTCAGGTAAGTGGAATTATGTAAGTACATACCCCAACCAGAAGCCATGGATTACAGGCAACATTCGCACTGAGCTAAAGGGTAGAGCTGCCGCTTTCAAGGAGCAGGACTCTAACCACGGAAGCTTATAGGAAATCTTGCTATGCCCTCCGACGAACCATCAAACAGGCAAAGCTTCAATACAGGACTAAGATCGAATCGTACTAGACCGGCTCCGATGCTTGTCGGATGTGGCAGGGCTTGTAAACTATTACAGACTACAAAGGGAAGAACAGCCGAGAGCTGCCCAGTGACACGAGCCTACCAGACAAGCTAAATAACTTATATGCTCGCTTCGAGGCAAGTAACACTGAAACATGCATGAGAGCATCAGCTGTTCCGGACGACTGTGTGATCACGCTCTCCGCAGCCGATGTGAGCAAGACCTTAAAAGAGGTCAACATTCACAAGGCCGCTGGGCCAAACGTATTACCAGGACGTGTACTCCGAGCATGTGCTGACCAACTGGCAGGTGTCTTCACTGACATTTTCAACATGTCCCTGATTGAGTCTGTAATACCAACATGTTTCAAGCAGACCACCATAGTCCCTGTGCTCAAGAACACTAAGGTAACCTGCCTAACTGACTACCGACCTGTAGTACTCACATCTGTAGCAATGAAATGCTTTGAAAGGCTGGTCATGGCTCATATCAACAATTATCCCAGAAACCGTAGACCCACTCCAATAAGCATACCGCCCCAACAGATCCACAGATGATGCCATCTCTATTGCACTCCAGACTGTCCTTTCCCACCTGGACAAAAGAAACACCTATGTGAGAATGCTATTCATTGAATAGCTCAGCGTTCAACACCATAGTGCCCACAAAGCTCATCACTAAACTAAGGACCCTAGGACTATACTCCTCCCTTTGCAACTGGTTACTGGACTTCCTGACAGGCCTCCACTTGGTGGTAAGGGTAGGTAACAACACATCCGCCACACTGATCCTCAACACGGAGGCCCCTCAGGGGTGCATGCTCAGTCCCCTCCTGTACTCCGTGTTCACTCATGACTGCATGGCCAGACACGACTCTAACATCATCATTATGTTTGCCGATGATACAACAGTGGTAGGCCTGATCACCGACAAGGATGAGACAGCCTATAGGGAGGAGGTCAGAGACCTGACCGTGTGGTGCAAGGACAACAACCTGTCCCTCAACGTGATCAAGACAAAGGACTTGATTGTGGACTACAGGAAAAGGAGGACCGAGCACGCCCCCATTCTCATCGATTGGCCGGCTGTAGTGGAGCAGATTGAGAGCTTCACGTCACGTCACCAACAAACTAACATGGTCCATGCACACCAAGACAGTCGTAAAGAGGGCACGACAGAACTTATTCCTCCTCAGGAGACTAAAAAGATTTGGCATGGGTCTTCAAATCCTCAAAAGGTTTTACAGCTGCATCACTGCCTGGTGTGGCAACTGCTCGGCCTCCAACCGCAAGGCACTACAGAGGGTAGTGTGCATGGCCCAGTACGTTATTGGGGCCAAGCTTCCTGCCATCCAGTACCTCTATACTAGGCTGTGTCAGAGGAAGGCCCTAAAAATTGGCAAATACTCCAGCCACCCTAGTCATAAACTGCTCTCTCAGCTACCGCTTGCTGTGCGGTAGCTGAGCGCCAAGTCTAGGTCCAAGAGGCTTCTAAACAGCTTCTACCCCAAGCCATAAGACTCCTGAACATCTAATCAAATGGCTACTCAGACTATTTGCATTATCCCACCCCCCCCCCCTTTTTTACACTGCTGCTATTCTCTGTTATTATCAATGCATAATCACTTTAATAACTCTACCTACATGTACATATTACCTCAATTACCTCAACACCGGTGCCACCGCACATTGACTCTGTACCGGTACCCCCTGTATATAGCCTCCACATTGACTCTGTACCGGTACCCCCTGTATATAGCCTCCTATTGTTATTTTATTGCTGCTCTTTAATTATTTGTTACTTTTATCTATTACTTTTTTTAGGTAATTTCTTAAAACTGCATTGTTGGTTAAGGGCTTGTAAGTAAGCATTACACCGGTTGTATTAGGCGCATGTGACAAATACAATTTGATTTGATTTGAATTGGGATAGTGACTCCGAGAATGAACAGGATTCCGTTAAATATAGAGGGGAAAAAATAAATAATAAACTGTAAGGGATGGAGCATAAGCAAACCTAGCACACTGGGGAAAAAGATGCTTTCTGGATGGTGTCATCTCATGATGCAGGTAAAAAAGCCGAACAGGCTACAGTATAGGCTACGGTATAGGCTAGAGTACAGACTACAGTACAAGCTACAGTACAGGCTGCAGGCTACAGGCTACTGTACAGGCTACAGGCTACAGGCTACAGTACAGGCTACAGGCTACTGTACAGGCTACAGGCTACAGTACAGGATACAGGCTACAGTACAGGATACAGGCTACTGTACAGGCTACAGGCTACAGTATAGGCTACAGTACAGGCTACAGTACAGGGTACAGGCTACAGTACAGGCTACAGGCTACAGTACAGGGTACATGCTACAGTACAGGGTACAGACTACAGTAGAGGCTATAGGCTACAGTACAGACTACAGGCTACAGGCTACAGTACAGGGTACAGTATAGGCTACAGTACAGGCTACAGGCTACAGTACAGACTAGAGTATAGGTTATAGCACATGCTACAGTACAGGGTACAGGCTACAGTACAGGCTACAGACTACAGTGCACTGTGCACAACAGCTATATGTAGGACACCAGAAGAACAACATGTCTTTCCTCATAGGGTACAGTATGTTAGCCTCAGTGTTTTCCATCATGCAGTTCAACATATCCTCTGTAGCTTGTGTTTTTTGGCCTAGGCTTTGGTTTAGCAGGCTAAAGCATTGTTGTGGGCATGCAGGAGACCTGGATTTGAACCGCATTAGTCACACGTTCTCAAATGTGATAGAGAACTTTGGAAGGGAACATTGAGAGAACTTTAGGAGAACGTTCCAGAACATTCCAGTTGGAGGTCAAGCAGCTTCTTCTATTAGATTCAGTGTTCCAGAAACCAGACCAGACAGGACCGGAGATGTGAGTTATTAGAGACGTCAAGTGGAAGACAGAGGAGGGAGTGTTAAACCACTCACTACCGACAGACCTGGGTCTTGTCTCCGATGGACAGTAACTCTTAAGGAGCAAAAGGATGCATAGATGTAAAATACGACAGGTCAGTATACCACTAATGATGCACGCAGGCACACACGCACGCAAGCAGGCACACAGGCACACACACACAATCAGCCTGAACATTGGTGCTCTTTAGGTCATGAAGGTCTGATGAAGGCCTAGACCGAAGATCTATTGACCGAACTTCAAGTCCCTTTTCATGTCTTTCATGACACAGCCAACATCATGTCCCATCTGAATCTCAGACATACATTCTCTAGTGAAAGCAATCATCATTGTAATGTACAACCGCTCCACTTTACATAGACAGAGTTAATACTAGAAGAGAAACAAGTCTTTTTGGCAAAGATTCCTGTCGACTTCCTTTAGTCTGCGGTCAAAGCATGATAATTTCAGACTCCATCAGAGTCTGTCTTTGTCCGGGTGATTGACGAGACTGACACCTGTCATATACTATGAGAACTTGGGTGAGATCAAGTAGAAAATAACATTCCAAAATAGAATCTCAAATCCTAAAGAGAACCCACCCAGAGAGATGACAAAGACCAATTACCACACTGTAAGGCTGCTGCATCAGACCCAATCTGGGTGGGGGGATATTGAATATTCATAGGGCCAGGAGTTTGGCCACATGACTCGATTAGGAAAAACTTCAGGGGAGGTAGATCAGCTTTAATATTCCAGATAGATTGTAGGTTCCATCAATGTAATTTCTGCACATGAAAGCGTTGGCCCACCCTCACACACTCACTTCCTCCAGAGCCCCCTGGTCTGTGGCATCAAAGGACGTACTTCAAAATCTGATCCATGGAAATCACACAAACACCTTCAAACACAGGGGGAAACTCACACCTGTCTTGTTGTATCAATACCAGCCCTTGTGTCCTGTCTCCCTTCTTCCCTCCTCTTTTCCCCCCTCACTTTCTCTCTTCCCCTCTTTCCTAATTTGTCACGCTCTAGAGTTTCATCATCACAACGCGAAAGACATCATGAGCATGATAAATCAACCCCCATTATAAATAACACACATATGCTGTAAAACATTCTTATGTAAGGATCCCTTACGCCTCCAATAGATCACCACAAATTAGGCCACAATCCCTCCAACAAAAAAAACACATGTAGATTACCAGACAATAGAGAGGATCAAGAGGTATAACTATGGGGAAGGAGAGCGAAAGGGAGCAAGGTCGTGCAAGAAAGAAAGAGAGAAAGAGAGACAGGAGAGGATGAAAGAGAGAAAGTGTCACGGCTGATTTAGCAGTGTAGCAGGTATCGGACCAAAATGCAGCGTGGTAAGTGTCCATAGTAGATTTTAATGAATAAACCAAAACAGTACAAAACAATAAACGAAACGTGAAAAACCGAAACAGTACCGTGTGGTGAAACAGACACAGAAACAATCACCCACAAAGTACCCACAGAATATGGCTGCCTAAATATGGTTCAGAGACAGGAGAGAAGAAAGAGGAGAAAGAGAGACGAGAGAGAAGAAAGAGGAGAAAGAGAGAAGGGAAAGGAGAAAGAGGAGAAAGAGAGACGGGAGAGGAGAAAGAGGAGAAAAAGAGAAGGGAAAGGAGAAAGAGGAGAAAGAGAGACGGGAGAGAAGAAAGAGGAGAAAGAGAGACAGGAGAGAAGAAAGAGGAGAAATAGAGAAGGGAAAGGAGAAAGAGGAGAAAGAGAGATGGGAGAGGAGAAAGAGGAGAAAAAGAGAAGGGAAAGGAGAAAGAGGAGAAAGAGAGACGGGAGAGAAGAAAGAGGAGAAAGAGAGAAGGCAAAAGAGAAAGAGGAGAAAGAGAGACGGGAGAGGAGAAAGAGAGAAGGGAAAAGAGAAAGAGGAGAAAGAGAGAAGGGAAAGGAGAAAGAGGAGAAAGAGAGACAGGAGAGGATGAAAGAGGAGAAAGAGAGACAGGAGAGGAGAAAGAGGAGAAAGAGAGACGGGAGAGGATGAAAGAGGAGAAAGAGAGACGGGAGAGAAGAAAGAGGAGAAAAAGAGAAGGGAAAGGAGAAAGAGGAGAAAGAGAGACGGGAGAGAAGAAAGAGGAGAAAGAGAGACAGGAGAGGAGAAAGAGGAGAAAGAGAGACGGGAGAGGATGAAAGAGGAGAAAAAGAGAAGGGAAAGGAGAAAGAGAAGAAAGAGAGACGGAAGAGAAGATAGAGGAGAAAGAGAGAAGGGAGAGGAGAAAGAGGAGAAAGAGAGACAGGAGAGGAGAAAGAGGAGAAAAAGAGGAAGGAAAGGAGAAAGAGGAGAAAGAGAGACGGAAGAGAAGAAAGAGGAGAAAGAGAGAAGGGAGAGGAGAAAGAGGAGAAAGAGAGAAGGGAGAGGAGAAAGAGAGACGGGAGAGGATGAAAGAGGAGAAAGAGAGACAGGAGAGGAGAAAGAGGAGAAAAAGAGAAGGGAAAGGAGAAAGAGGAGAAAGAGAGACGGAAGAGAAGAAAGAGGAGAAAGAGAGAAGGGAGAGGAGAAAGAGGAGAAAGAGAGAAGGGAGAGGAGAAAGAGGAGAAAGAGAGAAGGGAAAAGAGAAAGAGGAGAAAGAGAGACGGGAGGGGAGAAAGAGGAGAAAGAGAGAAGGGAGAGGAGAAAGAGGAGAAAGAGAGACAGTAGAGGAGAAAGAGAGAAGGGAGTGGAGAAAGAGGAGAAAGAGAGACAGTAGAGGAGAAAGAGGAGAAAGAGAGACGGAAGAGAAGAAAGAGGAGAAAGAGAGAAGGGAGATGAGAAAGAGGAGAAAGAGAGACGGAAGAGAAGAAAGAGAGAAGGGAAAAGAGAAAGAGGAGAAAGAGAGAAGGGAGGGGAGAAAGAGAGACGGGAGAGGATGAAAGAGAGACGGGAGAGGATGAAAGAGAGATGGGAGAGGAGAAAGGGGAGAAAGAGAGATGGGAGAGGATGAAAGAGGATGAAAGAGAGACGGGAGAGATGGGAGAGGATGAAAGAGAGACGGGAGAGGATGAAAGAGAGACGGGAGAGGATGAAAGAGAGATGGGAGAGGATGAAAGAGAGACGGGAGAGATGGGAGAGGATGAAAGAGAGATGGGAGAGGATGAAAGAGAGATGGGAGAGGAGAAAGAGAGATGGGAGAGGATGAAAGAGAGACGGGAGAGGAGAAAGAGAGATGGGAGAGGATAAAAGAGAGACGGGAGAGATGGGAGAGGATGAAAGAGAAACGGGAGAGATGGGAGAGGATGAAAGAGAGAAGGAGAGACGGGAGAGCATGAGAGAGAAGGAGAGACGGGAGAGGATGAAAGAGAGAAGGAGAGACGGAAGAGGATGAAAGAGGAGAAAGAGAGACCTGAAAGAGGTAGAGAGAGAAGGTAGAGAGAGGTAACAGTGTAAGAGAGAGACAAAGGGAAAGCGAGGAGTTAGGGAGAGAGCAGAGGAAGAGAGATATGAGAGGAGGAGTTTAGGGGTGGGCTGTCAGCAGTGCTCTATTTATACCAGGCGGAGGAGGCTGATGTGTTTCTCAGGGGATTGCATAGCGCCGTGACGTCACGGGTATCTCCCTGGCTGTTTTAGTGTTAGAATTACGGTTAGTAGCTGGGTTAGTTTTAGAGTTAGTGTTAGGAGCTAGGGTTAGGTTTAGAGTTAGGGTAAAGGTTAGGTTTTTGGGTTAAGGTTAGGGTAAGCGTATGAGTTAGGGAAAATAGGATTTTGAATGGGACTGAATTGTGTGTCGCCACAAGGTTAGCTGTACACGACTGAGTGTGTGTGTGTAAGAGAGAGAGAGAGAGAGAGAGAGAGAGAGAGAGAGAGAGAGAGGGAGAATGGGAACAGTATCCTGTTCATTACAGTTAATCAGTATGTAGCATCCACACACAGTCAACACACATTCATGCCCAGTCACTCCCTCCCAGAGCTCCTCTGCCACATGGAGGAGAGCCAAACACAGCTGGCTCTCCTGAGTGAAGATCTATTTCATGCACCATGGTGCTTGATATATGAGGTGCCTGTTCACTCTGACCTACATACCTACACCTCCCTGCTGCCTGACAGCCAGTAAAAAGACCCCCTAAAGAGCCCTGTTAAGCCTCAGCTTGATGTCATGGAAACATAGAACCGGAACATTCTGTTCCCTGTGTCAAACCAAATTTGTACTGCCAATTATGATTGTTTCTCTTTTCTTTGCAGCCCTTACAGTAAGAAGAACGCAGCGGTTAGATATTGAGGGAGCTAGGGCAATGTGAAAGGATGAAAGATCAGTCAATAGAGATAGTAGTGGGGCATATTTCCTCTCCCATGGCCATTTGCATGCCTTCACCCCATGAAGGCTACCCAAGTTTTCAAATCAAATTAAATTGTTTGTCACATGAGCCGAATACAACAGGTGTAGTAGACCTTACCCTACTTATAAGCACTTAACCAACAATGCAGTTCAAGAAATAGAGTTAATAAGATATTCACTAAATAAACTAAAGTTTAAAAAATCTAATCAATCAAAAAGTAACAAAACAAATGTACATAACAATAACAAGGCTCTATACAGGGGGTACCGGTACTGAGTCAATGTGGAGGCTCTATACAGGGGGTACCGGTACTGAGTCAATGTGGAGGCTCTATACAGGGGGTACCGGTACTGAGTCAATGTGGAGGCTCTATACAGGGGGTACCGGTACTGAGTCAATGTGGAGGCTCTATACAGGGGGTACCGGTACTGAGTCAATGTGGAGGCTCTATACAGGGGGTACCGGTACTGAGTCAATGTGGAGGCTCTATACAGGGGGTACCGGTACTGAGTCAATGTGGAGGCTCTATACAGGGGGTACCGGTACTGAGTCAATGTGGAGGCTCTATACAGGGGGTACCGGTACCGAGTCAATGTGGAGGCTCTATACAGGGGGTACCGGTACCGAGTCAATGTGGAGGCTCTATACAGGGGGTACCGGTACCGAGTCAATGTGGAGGCTCTATACAGGGGGTACCGGTACCGAGTCAATGTGGAGGCTCTATACAGGGGGTACCGGTACCGAGTCAATGTGGAGGCTCTATACAGGGGGTACCGGTACCGAGTCAATGTGGAGGCTCTATACAGGGGGTACCGGTACCGAGTCAATGTGGAGGCTCTATACAGGGGGTACCGGTACCGAGTCAGTGTGGAGGCTCTATACACAGGGGGTACCGGTACCAAGTTAGTGTGGAGGCTCTATACAGGGGGTACCGGTACCGAGTCAATGTGGAGGCTCTATACAGGGGGTACCGGTACCGAGTCAGTGTGGAGGCTCTATACAGGGGGTACCGGTACCGAGTCAATGTGGAGGCTCTATACAGGGGGTACCGGTACTGAGTCAATGTGGAGGCTCTATACAGGGGGTACCGGTACCGAGTCAATGTGGAGGCTCTATACAGGGGGTACCGGTACCGAGTCAATGTGGAGGCTCTATACAGGGGGTACCGGTACCGAGTCAATGTGGAGGCTCTATACAGGGGGTACCGGTACCGAGTCAATGTGGAGGCTCTATACACAGGGGGTACCGGTACCGAGTTAGTGTGGAGGCTCTATACAGGGGGTACCGGTACCGAGTCAATGTGGAGGCTCTATACAGGGGGTACCGGTACCGAGTCAATGTGCTGGGGTACAGGATAGTCAAGGTCATTTGTAAAGTGACTATGCATAGATAATAAACAGCGAGCAGCAGTGTAAAAACAAAGGGGGGGGGGGGGGTAGAAGCTGTTAAGGAGACTTTTGGTCCTAGACTTGGCGCTCCGGTACCACTTGCCGTGCGATAGCAGAGACAACAGTCTATGAGTTTTGAAAATATTTTGGGCTTTCCTCTGACAATGCCTAGTATATACTGTGGAAGTCGGAAGATTACATACACTTAGGTTGGAGTCATGACAGTGTATGTAAACTTCTGACCCACTGGGAATGTGATGAAAGAAATAAAAACAGGGAATTTTTACTAGGATTAAATGTCAGGAATTGTGAAAAACTGAGTTGAAATGTATTTGGCTAAGGTATATGTAAACTTCTGACTTCAACTGTATGTCCTGGATGTCAGGAAGCTTGCCCCAGTGATGAGCCATACGCACTACCCTCTGTAGTGCCTTATGATCAGATGCAGGGCAGTTTCCATATCAGGAGGTGATGCAACCGGTCAGGATGCTCTCTATGGTGCAGCTGTAGAACTTTTTGAGGATCTTTTTGAGGATCTGGGGACCCCTGCCAAATCTTTTCAGTCTCCTAAGGGAGAAAGGGTGTCTCATGTACCACTGTATTTGATGGTTTTAGACAATGAAAGCTTCAAATGACATCCAATAGCTTTGCAGCTGTTTTTGTTAACAATAATCATCAACTATAAGTCATGACCATGTTGTCAGGCAACAATAAAAGGAAAGAGTAGGTTCTAGAAATGATGATGACTATGGAAATACCCCTTCTGGCTGGAAGTGACTGGTGATGTAAGATGTAAACAAAAAAAACTAGACACACTATATTTAGATTCATTAGGTGAGTTTTGATGAGTTCCTTCATAAGAAAAAAAAAGGAAAGTATCATGATTGCTTTGTCCATCCTGTGGAGATATGCAGGAAGGAAGGAAGAATGCTCTACACATCTAAAACTTAAGGCTTGGAGTTTTTACTTGTTCATGTCACCTGGTGAGGAATGTTGTGATATCCCTGTACTGTACAGTGGCTTGCGAAAGTAATCACCCCCTTGGTATTTTTCAAATTTTGTTGCCTTACAACCTGGAATTAAAATATATTTTTTTTTTGGGGGGGGGGGGGGGTTGTATCATTTAATTTACACAACATGCCTTCCACTTTGAAGATGCAAAATATGTTTTACTGTGAAACAAACAATAAATAAGAAACATTTTTAAGAAAAAAAAGAAAGAAAAAAAAGGAAACTTGAGCGTGCATAACTATTCACCCCCCCAAAGTCAATACTTTGTAGATCCACCTTTCACAGCAATTACAGCTGCAGTCTCTTGGGGTATGTCTCTATAAGCTTGGCACATCTAGCCAATGGGATATTTGCCCATTCATCAAGGCAAAACTGCTCCAGCTCCTTCAAGTTGGATGGGTTCCACTGGTGTACAGCAATCTTTAAGTCATACCACAGATTCTCAATTGGATTGAGGTCTGGGCTTTGACTAGGCCATTCCAAGACATTTAAACGTTTCCCTTTAAACCACTCAAGTGTTGCTTTAGCAGTATGCTTAAGATCATTGTCCTGCTGGAAGGTGAACCTCCGTCCCAGTCTCAAATCTCTGGAAGACTGAAACAGGTTTCCCTCAAGAATTCCCCTGTATTCAGCTCCATCCATCATTCCTTCAATTCTGACCAGTTTCCCAGTCCCTGCCGATGAAAAACATCCCCACAGCATGGCACCACCATGCTTCACTGTGGCGATGGTGTTCTCGGGGTGATGAGAGATATTGGGTTTGCCCCAGACATGGCGTTTTCCTTGATGGCCAGAAACCTCAATTTTAGTCTCATCTGACCAGAGTACCTTTTTCCATGTGTTTGGGAAGTCTCCCACATGCCTTTTGGCCAACACCAAACTGCTTATTTTTTTCTTTAAGCAATGGCTTTTTTCTGGCCACTCTTCCGTAAAGCCCAGCTCTGTGGAGCGTACGGCTTAATGTGGTCCTATGGAAAGATACTCCAATCTCCGCTGTGGAGCTTTGCAGCTCCTTCAGGGTTATCTTGGGTCTCTTTGTTGCCTCTCTGATTAATGCCCTCCTTGCCTGGTCCGTGAGTTTTGGTGGGCGGACCTCTCTTGGCAGGTTTGTTGTGATGCCATATTCTTTCCATTTTTAATAATGGATTTAATGGTGCTCCGTGGGATGTTCAAAGTTTCGGATATTTTTTTTTATAACCCAACCCTGATCTGTACTTCTCCACAACTTTGTCCCTGACCTGTTTGGAGAGCTCCTTGGTCTTCATGGTGCCGCTTGCTTGGTGGTGCCCCTTGCTTAGTGGTGTTGCAGACTCTGGGGCAGAATGGGTGTATATATACTGTGATCATGTGACAGATCATGTGACACTTAGATTGCACACAAGTGGACTTTATTGAACTAATAATGTGACTTCTGAAGGTAATTGGTTGCACCAGATCTCATTTAGGGGCTTCATAGAAAAGGGGGGGAATACATATGCACACACCACTTTTCTGGTTTTTATTTTTTTCATTTCACTTCACCAACTTGGACTATTTTGTGTATGTCCATTACATGAAATCCAAATCCATTTAAATGACAGTTTGTAATGCAACAAAATATGAAATGGGGATGAATAATTTTGCAAGGCACTGTATGTAGAGCAATGTATATACAGTATTATATATGGTTTATATACATCATTTGTGTAAAGTGATGGCTTCCTATACAGCAGGGGACGCTGGACTCAGACAGAGATTCCCTACCCTCCCCAGGGCTCCTTAGCCCCCCTCCCCAGTCAGCACAGAGACCCAGCTGCTAATGCTATCTAATCACTCTGGTTAGCACCCTGGGCTAACAACACACCCACTGGGAGGGGAACACAGACACTTCTCTTCCTATTCCTGTCAGTCTTAGGGGGCCTGCCTGTCTGTATTCTTGTCTTAGGGGCTCTGTCTGTCTCTCGGTCTGCATTTTTTTTAAATGTTAAAACCAAATATACTGTATGATTCAATGCCAACTACTTCTCCCAGTCCTGGTAAAAAGCTGGTAAAAAGCTAAAACCAGGTGGGAGATCACATTGATCTGCAGGCGGCTCTGATTATATTATCTAAGCTTGGTTTCCAACATCCTCAAGCCATTTCTATGCTTAATTTACTTTACAGAGGACTGTGGAAGTGGAGTTTGTGGCCTGTGCAAGGTTGCTGAGTTAGAGACGGGATACATCTCAAATGGCACCCTAGTCCCTATATAGTGCACTAAGGACCATAGGGCTCTGGCCAAAAGCAGTGCACACTATAAAGGGAATAGACTGCCATTTGGGACATAACTGAGTGTACAAAACATTGCACCCCCCCACCCCACCCCACGTTGACTCCAATGTTTCCCACAGTGTGAAGTTGGCTGGATGTCCTTTGGGTGGTGGACCATTCTTGATACACATAGGACACTGTTGAGCTTGAAAAACCCAGCAGCATTGCAGTTCTCTGGCACCTCCTACCATACCCTGTGCAAAGGCACTTAAATCTTTTGTCTTGCCCATTCACCCTCTGAATGGCACGCATAAACAATCCATGTCTCAATTGTCTCAGGCTTAAAAATGATTCTTTAACCTGTCTCCTCCCCTTCATCTACACTGATTGAAGTGGATTTAACAAGTGACATCAAAAAGGGATCATAGCTTTCACCTGGATTCACCTGGTCAGTCTGTCATGAAAAGAGCAGGTGTTCCTAATGTTTTGTCCAGAGTGTATGTTACGAATCTCTTTTGGCCCGACAGTCTAGGGGGGGGGATGGTAATGAGACCCGGAACATAACTCATGCAAATTATTATTGTGACAAAGTAAAAGTGTGAACAAAATAACCACGACAACAGAAATCTACCGTCAAACTCCAGGTTTATTTATAAACACACGGTAATGGGGGGGGAGCAAGAAAAGGGGCTGAGCTGGACCCAAGGAAAGAAACAATAAATATACAAAAACACCCCTAAACTAGACTAGCCTACTTTAACAGCTAACTAACCAAAAATACAGTGGGTGGTCCGCCCAGTTCTAACTAGTGTATTTAACAAAGTTCACCTACGGGTAGTGTATGCCCATGGGTGACTTGTCTTGGTTTCCCCCTTTTCCCACCAGCAACAAACAAACACCATAACCAAAAACAATACTCACAGGTGATGACAAAGTGCTATGGAGGTGCTCAAACAAAAGAGAGGTAAAGACACAACGCGAGAGTGCAACACAGAGACCTACAGACATGGCATTTACAGAGAGATTGAGCTATAGAGCAAACAAATGATGGGGTTTTTAAACCATGGGGGAGGAACTGTGATAGGGTAGGAAATAGGAGGAGGTGTGTCTTCTGATTGATGATTGATTGTTGACTGATTGGGGAGTGATGATTTTCACCTGTGAGGGGAGAAGGAGAGAAAAGAAACACACACACAGGATACACACACACACAGGATAACTGTATCTGTAACAGTGTATATACACACAACCTAAGTAATGTGTCACTTTGGAAGTGATCTATCCACATATCTTTAGTTGGGTTACAAGCAATTAAACACATTTCCTGTAAATCAAGATATTAAGTTTGTTCCATAACATGAAGTAATGACTGCACTTTCTTTACATAAGACTTTCATATTAACTGGTTACAAATGGTGACTATCCCAACAATGGAAAGCTTCCCAGGTTCTTTAGTATCACAGTACTTACGCGGATATCATTTAAGATTCAGTGCTGGCAGGGAACATATAATCATACAAAATAAAAAAATACAGAACAAATTGCCTGGAATGACATTCACTGTCACTGGTGGCCAAAACTAACAAACAATTGGCCACCCCTCCAACTATTCTGAGAGAGATTACGTTCATCTGTCAAATTCCTTATTTGATTCTAGACTAATTTTATCGAAAATATGTTAAACGAACCAAAGTGTAGTTTTAGATCATACCAATCAGAAAAATAACTTCAACTGAACAACAATGCCGTTCCACTTGTTATAAGGTATCTGTCTGCCCGCTTGCCCTTGTGGTCCTGTATGGTTCAGTTGATATGGCATGGCATTAGCAATGTCAGGATTGTGGGTTCAATTCCCCGGGCCACCCATATGTAAAATTTATGCACACACAACTGTAAGTCACTTTGGATTAAAGCGTCTGCTAAATGGCATATATATAGTGTGTGTCTGCGTGCCTGCCTTTCTGTCTGTCTGTCTCCTCAGGGGGCCTCTGTCATCGGTTGCCATCGACATTGCAGATGGAGTCATGCTTTCTGAGGTAAAACAACAGGCCTCCTTTAGATTAAGCCCCCGTTTAGTGTCTCAGGGACCCAGCAAGCTGTTCAAGACTACTCCAATACACAGAACATACTGGGTATCATCCCACACCGCCTCATTAAATGCTGTTACGCTGATAAACTGTGTCTGTGGCTTAGATCAGTATGTGTGTCTGGATGCCCGTCTATGTGTCTGTGTGTGTAAACTATAACTCAGTGGAGACGGCAGGCGGATTTGGCTGCACTGTTGCTAAGAGACACCCTCCCCTGGAAGAACGAAGGGTAAAAGTACAGATGATGAAGACACACACTCGCTGGTGGTATCAGTCTTTCCACATTTCCATCCTTATCCTCCAAACATACATATACACACGCACACGCAAATGCACACGCACACGCACACACGCACACACGCACACACACACACACACACACACACACACACACACACACACACACACACACATAGGTAACCACAATATGACTGCTAATTATTAGGAGGCATGTATACTAATGACCATGGTGGATGGAGGGTGGATACTTGAGAAGTAAGAGCAGTATGTGTTTTACCCCCAGCCTTGTGACGCAAAGCCTAGGGCCATAGAGGATATAAATAGAACTTAGGACAGACAAACAGCAGAAACATAAACACACTGGCAAAAGAGCCTTTCTCAATCTAGGACAGAGCAAAAAGACAAATGTCTGTGTCCTATGACAACAGACAAAAGAGTAATCTTCTCTTCAGTCCTCCTCCATCCCTCACCCGAACTGACATTGACCTGACAACAGCACCAATAGAGGATGAGATCAGAAAGGATAGGCTGGTGTTTGAGTTCCAGATCAGCTGGTGCTTTTAGCCAACTCTCCGAACGTTTGTCATTGAATAATAGTCTGGCAACCAGGTCATATTGGGATGGGTTGTGAGGTTGCCAGGTTGGATTCGGCTTATTGTAGCTCAACACCACAGAGCCTATTAAGGTTGGCAATGAAGGCCATGTTGGCCATAATCACCCCATCCATATGCATAGACCTCTCTCAGCCACAAGATCAAAGATCAAGATCAAAAGGGAAGGTGATGTGTGATGTGGAAATGAGCATTTGGCCAAGTGAGTGCTCTTCTCTTCAGAGAAATATGGGAAACATCACATCAAGAGGACACCACCCTGAATATGAGATTATTGATGATTGGTGATGGTTAAACAAATGAATCCATCGTATTCGCTGACAGATCGCTGACAGATACTGCATTGATGATATTGTATATTTTCAGGCTCTTCGAAACCAGCATTAATAACATAACAATTCTTCTAAATCTGAATGTTTATGCTTTCCTTGATCTATGAACTTGTACTCAAGTGTGAAAAATCCTTGAAATATCTTCTTGACTATCCTTCCACTAGTAGATATAGGCATTTTATGTTTATTATTCAAGGTGCATATTGGACTCTATTCCAGCTAAACTACTGAAAGAGCTGCTTCCTGTGCTTGGTCCTCCTATGTTGAACATAATAAACAGCTCTCTATCCACCGGATGTGTACCAAACTCACTAAAAGTGGCAGTAATAAAGCCTCTCTTGAAAAAGCCAAACCTTGACCCAGAATATATAAAAAACTATATTGAATCTTCCATTCCAATCTTCCATTCGAAAAAGCTATTGCGCAGCAACTCACTGCCTTCCTGAAGACAAACAATGTACACGAAATGCTTCAGTCTGGTTTTAGACCCCATCATAGCACTGAGACTGCACTTGTGAAGGTGGTAAATGACCTTTTAATTGCATCAGACCGAGGCTCTTCATCTGTCCTCGTGCTCCTAGACCTTAGTGCTGCTTTTGATACCATCGATCACCACATTCTTTTGGAGAGATTGGAAACCCAAATTGGTCTACATGGACATGTTCTGGCCTGGTTTAGATCTTATCTGTCGGAAAGATATCAGTTTGTCTCTGTGAATGGTTTGTCCTCTGACAAATCAACTGTAAATTTCGGTGTTCCTCAAGGTTCCGTTTTAGGACCACTATTGTTTTCACTATATCTTTTACCTCTTGGGGATGTCATTCGAAAACATAATGTTAACTTTCACTGCTATGTGGATGACACACAGCTGTACATTTCAATTAAACATGGTGAAGCCCCAAAATTGCCCTCGCTAGAAGCCTGTGTTTCAGACATAAGGCTGCAAACTTTCTACCCTTAAACTCGGACAAAACAGAGAGGCTTGTTCTAGGTCCCAAGAAACAAAGAGATCTTCTGTTGAATCAGAAAATTAATCTTAATGGTTGTACAGTCGTCTCAAATAAAACTGTGAAGGACCTCTGTGTTACTCTGGTTTGATCATATTACTCCAGTGGTAGCCTCCCTACACTGGCTTCATGTCAAGGCAAGGGCTGATTTCAAGGTTTTACTGCTAACCTACAAAGCATTACATGGGCTTGCTCCTACCTATCTCTCTGATTTTGTCCTGCCGTACATACCTACACGTACGCTATGGTCTCAAGACGCAGGCCTCCTAATTGTCCCTGGAATTTCTAAGCAAACAGCTGGAGGCAGGGCTTTCTCCTATAGAGCTCAATTTTGATGGAATGGTCTGCCTACCCATGTGAGAGACGTAGACTCGGTCTCAACCTTTAAGTCTTTACTGAAGACTCATCTCTTCAGTGGGTCATATGATTGAGTGTAGTCTGGCCCAGGAGTGTGAAGGTGAACGGAAAGGCTCTGTATATAAATACATTTGATTTGATTCTGTTCTGCCCATACGCTAGGCTACCAGGATGTATATAGAAAATGACTCACTAAAATATGAGCTTCTATATGCCAAACTAAACAAACCCGGTTGAGTGAAAAAAAGAGGGGATACAATACTTCAGAGTGAGATACAACTCAGATAAAGAAGGCAAGAGGGAGAAATGCAAGGAAGAAAACTTAAAGAACGAGACAACGAGAGTAGAATACCCAAGGGGTGCTGTAGTCTAGAATGTTCCATGTTGCTGTTCTATTTCTTGTAAGACAAATGGGTGAGTGACAGGGTGAGATGGTTTGCAGTGCTGCAGGGCTGCAGAATGAGATGTTTCAGTCCAGAACTGTCCGTCTGCCTTACAGACAGTAGGACTTATGCTCCCTGCTGCTAATGTTAAGGTGGGATACTACGACTATATACATCAACCTTACCTAACACACTGAACCCACTGCAATTTTCATACCGCCTAAAAAGTTCCACGGACAACACAATCGCAATTTCGCTGCACTCTGCCCCATCCTAGACAAGAGGAATACCATCATTATGCTCAGTGCTCTGGGTCTGAACCCCTCCCTCAACAACAAGATACTGGACTTCCTGACGGGTAGACCCCAAGTGGTGAGGGGCCCCCCACAGATGCATGCTCAGCCCCCTAAAGTGTATGCATGCTTCCCACCTGTTTTGGACTTCGGTAAGGGTTTCGGGCATACATATTGTTTTCTACAGGCCAGCTGAAGTCAATAGCTGAAGTCAGCAGCCAAAGTCTATGCCCTTTCGTCAGTGATTGATCAATAGTAGAGATTATTCAATAAAGTCCTTGTTGTGATTCAATGAGAGATGATGCACATTTTTTTATTGAGAAATACTGCACCAAACACCTTAGTTAGATCTAAAATTGTGTGACTAAGTTCTCCTTGGCAAAAACGTCAAAATGAATGACACATTTCTTGAATTATCTTAGATTCATTCTGACTATTGTGAGGAAGTGTATACTGGCTATGGCGTCTCAGAATGGACAAAGAGTACTATTGCCGCTTTTTCTGCAAGCAGACTTGTTCGGTTCGCTTAACCGACTTCGGCTAGGTGCCAGCCGAACTGACACCTTTAGAGACAGTTTGCACTCTCCACACATCCAAACTTTACACACAAGCACAAGCACAAGCACAAGCACACACACACACACACACACACACACACACACACACACACACACACACACACACACACACACACACACACACACACACACACACAACCACAAATAAACACACACACAAGCACACACAAGCACACATACACGCACCAGACATCAAATAAACACACACACATGCACTCACACAGACACACACACAGACCAGACAATCACAAATAAACACACACACATGCACTCACACAGAAACACACACACACATACAAACCACAGTTGACCAGCAGGGGGAGAGAGTGAGCATGACCATCTCCTGTTCAACCTGCTGATTCTCTCTCAGACTGGAAGCAGTCTTATCTGCCTTATCAGCAATGGAATAAAACAACATTAATTCTAATCCAAACATTATGATCTGATGGTAAAGACCACCGTAAACTCCCTGTGCCACAGTCTCTCTATGGTATTGTAATGATCATGTAAATACTGTAATGAGTACTCAATCTGCAGTGTTCGGATAAAAAGCTGTGTGGGTATTACCATATTCCTTGTGGCCTCTATCTTTCTGCTCCCCTAACAAGCAGGGGATATGAAAGCAGCTCAGACTGAGACTAAAGGGCTGTGTGGCGTTGTGCCTTGAGCTAGCCTTAACTGCATGGCACTGAAATGCTGGAACAAAAGCTGTAGCTCTGTAGCAACCCAGAGACTCTGAGAGACACAAGCAGATCCCCACCACCACTCACCACGGGCCAGTCCCTTCTCCTAGCATACCACATGTTAGTATTCTGCAGGGCCCTGGCCTGTGCATAGCAGAGGGTACCCCCCCACCCACACACACAAGCTCCCCTGGTGGTGAGGGGGGCTGAGGAGACATGGGTGCTGGGAGGGGTTGAGGGAGTGCTAAAAAAAAAGTGCCATCTAGAACCTAAAAGGGTTCTTCGGCTGTCCCCATAGGAAAACCCTTTGAAGAAACCTTTTGGGTTCCATGTAGAACCCTTTTGGTTCCAGGTAGAACCCTTTTTTGTTTTCATGCAAAACCCTTTCCACAGAGGAAAGGAACCAAAAAAGGAGTGTACTCTAAGAGTGTAGGGGTGTACAAACTGCTCTCAACCTCGAGATTCAGAAAAATATTTAAAGCTATATCCTTTAAAGCTGTGATGCGCAGCTCCCTTAACTAGTGGTTCTGAATACATAGAGCCACCTGCCACTTGAAACAGTTCAAACAGTTTCCATTCCATTCCACCACAATGAAAACCCATTATGATAAACCACACAATCTCCAGAAAAGTGCAGAGCTCAAACGAAATCCTCGCTAGGAATAATTGGAAGTGAGTGACCTCATAGAGAGGTATACTTTGTAATAGTAAACACAAAATGCTAGAGAAATGAGATTAAGTGAACCCAGCTCAACAATCCACTATTCACCATCTCATAATGCTGAAAGGCTGAACAATCCAATAAGAGCTCATTGTGGGCTTGTCTTTAAGGGGTGATACACTCTACAGACTCCCTGACACTGACAAACATACTTATTGCAGAGCACATCTATCAGACTAGAATGGGTAGATGTTCAGGTAAACAAACAAGCTTGATTCACACTATATGGCAGTCCTGAACAGTACTATAATGACTTGGATATCTTCTTTTCACAGCTCCCATCTGAACCAGCTCAGGATGAGACATGATGGTTAACTGACTCTAACACTATCGAACAATGGCACACCCTCGGAGGTCAAATCTCACTTTCTTCTCCTCCTACTCTCCAGCACAGAAACATTTAGTCTCCTAAACTCTTGAGCTCATTTGACAAATGATTCCTTTAGGATAGGATGTTTGACTGATTCCCTCACAGTTCTTACTGTCAGTTGCTTTCTCGTTCTCTCTCTCTCTCCATCTCCCATCCGTCTTTCTCCACCTCCCCCTCTCTCTTTTTCTCTCTCTCAATCGATCTCTCTCTTTCCATCTCACATTTTCAATTCTCTCTCTCTCTCTCTCTCTCTCTCTCTCTCTCTCTCTCTATCTGTGGTGCGAGTGTGATGCACGGAGGAAGGATGCAAACAGCCAGTGTGTCCCGCTGTCCGTCCGACAAAACAGGTCATTTACCAAATCCCTATTGACTGCTGCTCCAGTTGCCATGGAGAAAGAGGGGGTGAGTGGGATGGGGAGAGAAGAATCAGTTACTCCCCAAAGTGTTTCTCTCATAGGCTGGCAGTGGCGGACCTGTGGTGCTGAGGAGCGGAGTGGTTACGACAGTACCAAACTACCGCTGCTGCCCTCACCATTTCTATTCCAGGAGAAGGAAACAAGGCCAGCCAAGGAGACCGTGATAAGGTCCCTGGCTGAATGTCCAATTAAGAAGGCCGCTGCTGTTCTGTCTCTGCTGGTGGTGGTGCAAAGTCTATCCTGAATGTAGTAGAAGTCATTTGGAATCAGGCCTGAGACCCCAAATGTCATCCTTGGACCTTGAAGACCTCCTCTCGGCGTAATAGTTAAGACATTGGTTTGGAAAATGGGAAACCTGGGTTCCATCCCCATTGGTTCAATTTACACAGCCATTCAGACAGCACACTCACCTCCACACACTGCCCCTTTTCTTCAGGTAGATTGGCCTGTGACCAGGCTGTGATTGTGGGAGGCCTACCTGCCACCTGTGGGTTTGTAGCTGTCAACGTTCTCAGCAAAGAGTCACCTTGGAAGTTTGGTTATGAGATACAATGACGCTGGCTGCTGTTTGTGGATGCACTCTCTTACACCTGAATAAATCAGACAGGGGCCTTACAGACTGAATCCTATTGCTATCTACCTCATAACAACAAGCAGTATTCGCTACATGCAGTGAATAGTTGAGTCAACTCTGAATCCCCTTGAGGTATCCTACAAAGTGGGTTAGGTAAGATTGAAATGCAAAACACATTCTGCTATTGAGGTCATTATGACCAGTGGTATGTGAAGCCAGGACATTGGCCTTTTCCTTAGGAAACAATCCCACCCATTCAGGTCATACAGTTAGAAATGTTTCATCACATGCGTCAGTTATTCAAGCGCATCACCTCTATCACTGGTAAAGATGGTAAAGTTGTTTGAATAACTGGTCAAGTTATTTTCTTGCTGATGTAAGGAATCGTTAGAAATTGTCACAAAATTCAATGAGGGTCAAAACGCCATGGGTTCATAGAAATAGGTCATGATTAATGAATAACAGCCCTATCAATCGTAGGAGAGCACATTCATTGATAACAGCAGCATACCACCCTGCATACCACTGCTGGCTTGCTTCTGAAGCTAAGCAGGGTTGGTCCTGGTCAGTTCCTGGATATGAGACCAGATGCTGCTGGAAGTGGTGTTGGAGGGCCAGTAGGAGGCACTCTTTCATCTGGTCTAAAAAAATATATATATATCCAAATGTGTGACACTGCCCTGTGTAGGGTGCTGTCTTTCGGATGGGATGTTAAACAGGTGTCCTGACTCTCTGAGGTCATTAAAAATCCCATGGCACTTATTGTATGAGTAGGAGTGTTAACCCCGGTGTCCTGGCTAAATTCCCAATCTGGCCCTCAAACCATCACGGTCACCTAATAATCCCCAGTTTACAATTGGCTCATTCATCCCCCTCCATTCCCCTGTATCTATTCCCCAGTTCGTTGCTGCAAATGAGAACGTGTTCTCAGTCAACTTACCTGGTAAAATAATGGATAAATAAAAATATCAGTTCTCTATAATAGAATCAATGGCCCGATTGTAGGTAAGTTCTACTCCGCTCACAACAGTGCTTATTCACGGTAGCCACACACAACGCTAAGACACACATGTTTGTTTTACTATCCTTGTGAGGACCAAACGATTGATTCCCATTCAAAATCCTATTTTCCTAACCCTTAAAATAACCTTAACCCTAAACTTAACCCCTAAATCTAAAATAGCCTTTCTCCTTGTGTGTAACTGTGAAATGTCCCCACTTGTCCAAATTGTCCTTGTTTTACTATCCTTATGATAACACACACACACACATATACAAATACACTGAAGATTGTATTTCAATGTATTTCATTGACACCGTCAGTTCTCAGGCTGATGAACCACTTGAACCGCCATAAACATCTGTGCCTCACAGTATTGCTGTACTGATCCATCTCTTTTTCCTATCATACGCACTCCCGTCTCCTACTTCCCCACTCCTCTCTACTCCTGTTGCCACAGCAACACAGCACTCCTCTTCATGTCTCGCTCACATCACATGCTCCCATTAAAAACCATCTCCAAGGGAGAAGAGAGAAAGAGAGGTGCACATTATGTTATACCGGTATCAACACATTCTAAATGTAATAGAACCAAGCAGGATAATATCAGACAGACAGACAGAGACAGACAGACAGACAGACACAGGCAGGTGGGTCGGGCTCACCTCACAGTTGCGTCCGGTGGAGCCAGAGGTGCAGGTGCAGCTGTAAGCCCAGGTGTTGGGCAGAGTGTCCTCTGTCTCCGGGTCGGAGGGCTGGCCCGAGCAGGCGCCTCCGTTGAGGCAGGGCCGTCCCTCGCAGGGGTCAGGCAGGGAAGTGGCCTGGGTGGGGTCAGCCTCAACCGGGGCAGCAGCCTCCGGAGCAGGGGGCTCCAGATCAAGGGGGGAGGAGAGACCCCCAACCCCGGCACTCAGCAGAAGCAGGAGGAGGTACAGGGGGCGCTGCATGGGCACAGGCATCCTCATCTTCTCTTATGTATGTTTATCACTTATTTGTCTCTTGCTCTCTGTTCCTCTTAGCTCTGGCTTAGTGAGTAAGCTGCTGGTCGCTCTGCTATCTCGGTGTGTTGATGAGGGAGCTGAATGGAGAGTGTGTGAATGTAAGACGCAGGCTGGTAGGGATGCTGTAGATTGGCTGTGTGCACTGCTACTGAGCGAGAGAGCTGACTGGCTGATGAGGAGACTGAGGAAGGGGGCTAGCTACCGCCCCAGCTCTGATTCATAGTGACGACAGGTGATGACACACTATGTCTCTCTCTCTCTCTCCCTCCCTATCTCACACACGCACACATACAAACACACAGAGCAGCGCACATATATCCAGAAGCACATAAAGTCTACACTTGTTGTATTCGGCGCATGTGGCAAATAAAGTTTGATTTTATTTTGACATGGACGCACGCACACAAACACACCTTAGTTGGAAACTCATCATTCATGACCTCCTTGGAGCTGGGTGGGGGGGGGGGGGGGGGGGGGGGGGGGGGGGGGGGGGGCTATTCCACATCATATTCATAGAAAACAGATGGCCATTTCTGCTAGTTTTACCACAGAGTTTCAGCTAAATAAAGCTGGTCACAATTCACATTTGGAATGATGCAGAGTATTTGCTGCACCACATAAGAGACATTCCACAGTGGAACTGGGAACAGATCTCCATCTGCTACACTGGAATCAGAGCAATAATCCAACTGACAAGCTCTTTGAAAACCAAAACTTAAGAAGAACAGATCTTGGTACAATGACTCAATAATCCATGCATTCTGGAAATGCTATTAAGTCCAAAACTTATGGGCGGAGATAGAAACTTGGCTGTCAGGAGTATTACAACGAAAATGTACTTCTAATCCGTCTGTTTGCATTATTCAAGACATGTCATATGAGGGTGCAGTGAGATACCCGATGGTTTGGACGATTCTCTTCCTGTCAATTACCTTGAAAGAAACGTATACTTAAACTTGAAATCAACCAATCCTCGTTAAGACAATGGAAAAATCATATGCTTCAATATCTAAATATTGAAAGACCGTGGGCGATGGAGATGAACGTAATTGAGGACGTGGTGGAGAGTAGTGCAGGCACTGGAGATAGGGGTGAGAGTAGGTGGGTCTGGGCAGGTGTGACGCTGTTGATGTTTGTGTTCTTCTGTATGTTGTCTTTTGTACGTGTATGTTTTGTACAATCATGGCCAAAAGTTTTGAGAATGACACAAATATAAATTTTCACAAAGTCTGCTGCCTCAGTTTGTATGATTTACATATACTCCAGAATGTTACGAAGAGTGATCAAATGAATTGCAATTAATTGCCATGCAAATGAACTGAATCCCCAAAAAACATTTCCACTGCATGTCAGCACTGCCACAAAAGGACCAGCTGACATCATGTCAATGATTCTCTTGTTAACACAGGTGTGAGTATTGACGAGGACAAGGCTGGAGACCACTCTGTCATGTTGATTGAGTTCCAATAACAGACTGGAAGCTTCAAAAGGAGGGTGGTGCTTGGAATCATTGTTCTTCCTCTGTCACCCATGGTTACCTGCAAGGAAACACGTGCCGTCATCATTGCGTTGCACAAAAAGGGCTTCACAGGTAAGGATATACCTGCCAGGAAGGTTGCACCTAAATCAACCATTTATCGGAGAACTTCAAGGAGAGCGGTTCAATTGTTGTAAAGAAGGGTTCAGGGCGCCCAAGAAAGTCCAGCAAGCGCCAGGACCGTCTCCTAAAGTTAATTCAGCTGCGGGATAGGGGCACCACCAGTACAGAGCTTGCTCAGGAATGATAGCAGGCAGGTGTGAGCGCATCTGCATGCACAGTGAGGCGAAGGCTTTTGGAGGATGGCCTGGTGTCAAGAACGGCAGCAAAGAAGCCACTTCTCTCCAGGAAATACATTAGGGACAGACTGATATTCTGCAAAAGGTACAGGGATTGGACTGCTGAGGACTGGGGTAAAGTCATTTTCTCTGATGAATCCCCTTTCCGATTGTTTGGAACATCCGGAAAAAAGCTTGTCCGGAGAAGACAAGGTGAGCGCTACCATCAGTCCTGTGTCATGCCAACAGTAAAGCATCCTGAGACCATTCATGTGTGGGGTTGCTTCTCAGCCAAGGGAGTGGCAAGCAAAACTCACAATTTTGCCTAAGAACACAGCCATGAATAAAGAATGGTACCAACACATCCTCAGAGAGCAACTTCTCCCAACCATCCAGGAACAGTTTGGTGACGAACAGTGCCTTTTCCAGCATGATGGAGCACCTTGCCATAAGACAAAAGTGATAACTAAGTGGCTCGGGGAACAAAACATCGATATTTTGGGTCCATGGCCAGGAAACTCCCCAGACCTTAAACCCATTGAAAACGTGTGGTCAATCCTCAAGAGGCGGGTGGACAAACTAAAAACCCACAAATTCTGTCAAACTCCAAGCATTGATTATGCAAGAATGGGCTGCCATCAGTCAGGATGTGGCCCAGAATTTAATTGACAGCATGCCAGGGTGGATTGCAGAGGTATTGAAAAAGAAGGGTCAACACTGCAAATATTGACTCTTTGCATCAACTTCATGTAATTGTCAATAAAAGCCTTTGACACTTATGAAGTGCTTGTAATTATACTTCAGTATTCCATAGTAGCATCTGACAAAAATATCTAAAGACACTGACACAGCAAACTTTGTGGAAATTAATATTTGTGTCATTCTCAAAACATTTGGCCACGACTGTATTGTTTGAAAAATAAATTTTAAATCGTACAAAAAAAGGAATCAGAGCAATAATCAAAACTATACACCCTCTCTTCAAATACTCTCAATTACTAAGCAACCAGTTTCCATGGCGATCCCAAGGGGACCTGTACACTTGACAGGCATTATAGCTGTAATGTCAGCGACTCTTATTGTTTCTCTCCATCACCTTCAGAGGTGAGCCCAGAGGTCAGTTCATTCTCCACCCAACCATGAACTGCCTCTGATGTGAATTACCTCTCACCCTGCTCTTACACCAAACTCTGCCTATGAATGGTTCTAAACACCTTCAAGGTGAAATAAAACCTTAGCAAGTTGCAAGAATCTAATTAAACAACTTTGCATGATAAATATAAAAGAACGGTTATGAGTCTCTTAATGATCTTCAAATACCTTGATGAAATACCATTCTCTCAATCAGGATCTTATAACGTCATAACTGTAAAAGCTCAGGAGTTTTAGATTTTGTCCCAAATGGTACCCTACTACTACCTACACTACCTTTCAAAAGTTTGGGGTCAGTTAGAAATGTCCTTGTTTTAGAAATATTTTTTTTTTTGTCCATTAAAATAACATCAAATTGATCAGAAATACACTGTAGACATTGTTAATGTTGTAAATGACCATTGTAGCTGGAAACGGCAGATTTTTTAAATGGAATATCTACATAGGCCCATTATCAGCAACCATCACTCCGCAGCATCCCGGAATCGCCTCTTCACTGTGACCATGCGGTGTGGTCGATATAACGCATGGTGGTCGTGAAAAGCACGTCAGCCCTCCGCTGAGTCCCAACTCTCTATTTCCATAATGAGTCTTCGCACAGGCCAGTAAATCTGTCAGCTCAACCACTTTACTCATCTCACAGAGCCAGGTACTGTAGCCAACTTATCTGCTTGCATGCTTTAAAAAATAAAAAGGTAGAGAAGGTTATGGAGTTACTGGTTCTGGCAGTATTGTATGTAACCATACATGACTCAATATAACTGGGATTCTGACCTGTCATGGTGGTGCAATCCCTTCACTGACAAGGCCCTATCAATAAGCGATCTAATGAGGACTTATTGGCACATTAGACTTTCAATGGTGCCCCAGGACAGACTAAATGTAAGTCTGATTTAAGTCGTGAATAATTCCCTTTGTAGTTGACTGCAAAGGACACTTGGACCGTAGAGAAGAAAAAAAAACCATTTATTCAGTGGGATCCATTTATTGGCCATTTAGTGATATCACTTGGCAAAGACATTTCTAACTCATTCCATTATGCAACAAATGATGCAGAACTTAAGGCAGCATTGAGTGTGTGCTACAGGTGAAACTGTATCTCCAAAGCCTCACTACCCACTTCCCCAAACCTTACAATAAAAAGATTGCTGTTTTGAAACTGCAGTAAAAGTGTAGTAACTGCAGTCTGTGGTATTCTGGACACAGTAATTGCAGAATAACTAGTTATACTGCACCTAGAACTGTTAAATTACTGCAGTAAATTTTCTACAGTATTTGCAGCATAGTGCAGTTATACTGCACTTGAACTATTTATACAATAGTGTACTGCAGTTCCACAGCACTCTGAATGCAATCTTTGTTTCGTAAGGGAAGAGGTTAGACTCACCCTGCTGGGGTAGGAAAGGAAAACAAATTCCTCTGGAGGTGACATTCAAGACACCTCTCCGCCTGTCCCCTAGCCGTGACCCTACTCTATGAGGGTCTCAGGAAGAGTAGGGATATGCAAAAAAAACAAAAAAAACATTTCCAATTCACACATGTATAAATACACACTTGTACATGTGTGTAAAAAAATTAAACAAAAAGGGCAAATAAGCACCAAATTATACTGTACATCTCAGTTATGTTATATCCAATTCCATGTCCCTCAGAACATTAATGGTTCTAAAAAAAAATACAAAATAAGTGAAGTTACCTATAATGAGGACAATTCAAAAACGTACATTTTACAGTGCAAGTTAATATATACACACACTCAGTTCATACGCAAGACCTTTGTCCACCAGTCACTGAAACATCAACCCTTCAAGTGCTCCTCTTAATAAACCATGACATAGAATTGGTAGGGTCAGTGGTAATCAACTGTTAATATAAATTTGGTATGTTTTAAAGTCAGGCAACTCCTACCCCCATTGATCACCTCCAAGGCTCTCAGTCAGTCAGATCCACAGAATGAAGGATGAAAGGAAGAACATGAGGATGGATTAAATAAAGAGAACACAGATGAGTCAAACAGTTACTTTATTTTATGTTCAGGTAAAAACATTAACCTGATGCAGTAAATTATTGCAGATCTTAGAAACCAGCACATGAACGATTGGGCCAGGAGAGAATTGAGTGGGGCCCTCCCCTGGCCACAGACTGCAGGTGCACAACAAGGTTTGTTCCAAGCCAGCAGCCAAAAAAAAAGACAGCAAGAAGAAATTGAAAATTTAAAAAAAGGTGAAGCAGTCATCCCCACCTCAAACCGGGCATGAAACTGCATATAAACTCTTATTCCATAAATGAACTTGAAATGCCATCTGGCCGTGAAACGATAAAATGAGTCCAGCCAAATGGGTGCGCTCAGCTACAATAGGGATTGGGGGGGGCTCAGAGCTTGGCCTAAGCCAGTCAGTCTGTCAGAGCGCACTCCCTCAGCATCCATCTGAGACACACTACCACTCTTATCAAAGTGAGAGCAAAAAGTAAGTTAACTTATTCAACACACTGGATAACTCTTATCATGTTTGAGCTGAAGCTCTTTGTAATTATAGACCAGAACACAATTTCAACTTGGGAAAAAAATATATATATATAAAAAAAAGCTGTCATCACTACCCGCAGTCAACCAACTCCAACTCTCATTTCCAAAAAATGTATACGCAAACACACACAAAAGGAGGGGAAGCAGAACCAAAATGCAACACACAAACTGGGGCCGGGCCGTATAATACAGGAGAACAGAATGGAAAACAGACAAACTGAAGGGGAAAGGAGACATGAGAACAAAGAGCTATTCTATCAAATGTGTAGAATGAGCAGTCTGGAATTTTTTTCTGTACAAATTATCTTTGGAGCTAAAGTGAACCTAGCTTGCTCTATGGACCTCCACCACAGACATTCACCACTGAGGAAACATCCCTTTAAATATCACACAGCAACGCATTTTAAAATGTAACTCAAGTTTTTTTTTTCCTTCTTGTTTTTTTTTTACATTACTCAAATGATAATTTTTGTTTTGTTCTGTGAGTCATTTAACGCCTTTTTTGTAGGAGACAGGGGCAGCAAATATATAACTCAAGTCCTTCTTTAATTTCTGCAAGCTGTGTTCTCTAACAAGAAGGCTGTACACACTTGGCCTTGATGTAGGTGATTACAAAAAGAAAAACTAAAAAGGAAGTCATGATTTCGTCAGTTTGCTGTAGAAGGCATTTTGAATGGGAGAGACTGCGAGATCAGGACAGGTGGAAGGACTGCTGGCCCTCACGGGCCGCAATCAACAGTTTCTTGCGCATTATCTCGATGCTGGAGTAGTCAGGCAGCTTCAGGTAGTTGACACAGGTCATAACCGACGGCAGGAAGTCATCCGGGTTCTCCGTCGACTCAAATGTCTTCCGCACGATGGTCAGCGGCGGGTTCAGACTACGGAAACCTGGAGAGAAAGGGGTGGCATGATCAGAATCAGCTCAAAACTGCCATGGCTGGATTTGTCTGTCGACATACTTTGTTGTCTTGTCCTATTCTCTGTACTTGAGGTCTGATATTTTCATGTGCATTTGTGTGTTTCCAGTAGAGTGAGCAGTGTCACATTCATTTCTTGACTAAGTGCATGAGGGTACGACATAACTACAGCATCAGTTAAAGTGCATTGCACACTGAAAACATGTCACCCAAAGTGTGGGATTGTTCAATTCTCAAATCGGAGAATGGGACCACTCAACTTCGGAGCACAACAAATCTTCAAGTGTGTATGGTGAGTATGCATCCATGACCACTCACCTCCAACAGGCAGCCTTGGGCTTCCTGTTACAAATTGCAGGAAAAGTCTCTGCTGCTCTGCATCGAAACTGCTGAGCACGTCAAACAGGAACCTCACAGCACGACTGGAGAAAAACAGACAAAATGTCAAACCACTGCACTCTGACAAGCCCTAAACATGACACTAAGTGTAGGTCTGGTCAGAGCTCTGGTCGGTGGAGTAACTCACCTGTCATGCGTGTAGCCGTGGTCGGGACGACAGCACTCCATCAGGGTCTTGACGTCCCAGGTCTCGGACTTGCTGCCACAAAGCAGCTGATCCAACTACAGGCAGAAGGAAGAGCACAGAGGGGGTTGGCAACGTGACATCCTGAAGATAACCAAACACTTAAATAAATGCTTTTTGGGATTATTGATAGGAGGACTCACCTCTTCAGGGTAGAAATACTGCAAGTGATGCAGGGGGAAGACTGACTCAAACCCTTCCCTGAAAGATTCAAACTGCCGGGACACACCTTCGTTCATCGTCCAGTAGACCACCAGCTGTGGAGAGAATGGGACCAACGGTCAGCTCCATAAGGAGGTAGACACTGGTTTGTGGAGAGTCTATGTAGGAGTGATGTATGTGTGTGTCTAAGTAAGTGTGTGTGCACGAGCTACCCACCCTGAGGTACTCCTCCAGATTGTAGATGGTGACAGGGATGTCCTTGCCTCCCTTCTTCAGCTCGATGTTGGGGAAACCGGGGAGGGTAAAGTCCAGGCCCAGATCCTCCACAGAGCAGCCGTTCATGTTGAGACTCTCGAGCGCCTGCTGCAGGGTCTCCCTCGTCTAGGAGGAAAAAGGCCTTTTATTAATATGGGGAACGTAACATGAAAAGCATCATCAATCTGATAGGGAGGGGCCATAACAGTTTCACACCCCACCAAGCACTCTCCTTAGCAAAACATCACTGACACTTGAGTACAGCCTCAAATTCTGACACACATAAAATTTACGTGTGGACTGCAGAGCCCTTTGCGCAGTGCGTGGGGAGAGCCACTAAGCGGATGTCTATTGGAGTGTAAATCAAGCCTTAAAGCTACCACTATGAACCCCATCTCTGAGAAAGACCTCCATAAGAGTATCCAAGTTCTCATCACCAAAGACAAAATGTAATGACTGAGGTTAGCTGCATCTGGGGAGGTTGTGTATCGGGGACTGACTTGGGAGCGGTCCTGCTCCAGCCTTCTCTTCTGGCGGATGATGTCCTCCAGGTGCTGGATGGATTTGGCCACACCCGGGTCAATGTTGATCAGGTCGTGGGAGCTGATGGACGTCTCGTGCCGCAGCATCCACTTGTAGAAGGGCAGCCCTAGGGGCAGGTCCAGCTGGGAGGGAGACAGGTGTTAGATCAGCAGAGGGCTCCCTACTGAGAGGTTCAGGTAAGTGTACAATTCTGCTTGAAAGGTGAGAGCATGTAGGAGGGCTTTAGTAGAGGGGAGTTAAAGTAGGAACGCAGAAAAAATGTATATATAAATCACCCAAATACAAATCATCCTTATTCTGGCAAACAGGGCTTAAGGCAAGTAATGTAAGTGTAAAAACCACTCCAAAACAACTAAAAGTGAAGGTCTAGAAGCATTAGCAGTGTAGACTACACAGAGACTGGTCCACTGGTCAGAGGTACAAAGTGTTACTGTTCACCAGTCTGAAGTCCATTATAGCCTTCGCCATCAGCTTGCCCAGGAAGCGGAACTTCATCTTGATTTTGGCGATGTGTGCCGGTTTGGTTGTCCTGCCAAAGGGAACGGCAAACAGCCCTCTTGAGCTGAACATGTACTTGGTCCCTTCTTGGCTTCCTGGGAGAAGAGGAAATTTAGGGAGAGGAAGAGTTGTTCCAATGTAGGTCTCTAAGACAAGCTACTCAGCAATGATCCGTCCTTTTTAGGAGCCCATATCTCCGCATGTGACTTAACAGCTGCCACCCAGGAACATCTTGGAAAACTGTAGGAGAGCCTTTATATCTAAAATAAATCATATTTCTGTCCAAATTACATTTTGTTGTTTGTTGCAGAAATCACTTCTAAAATTATTTTAGGAGCTCCTATTTAGAGACAAATATATTCCCCAGAGGGTTGGAGTAGAAAGTTACCTTTTGGGTTGGACAGGGCGACCTCCTCACCCCTCCACAGCCCGAGGTCGGCCCTCTGCAGCTCCTGGGAGACCAGGGCGTAGAACTCCAGGGTGGGACCCAGCCCTGTGCCCACCTGACAGAAGGACAGAGACCGGGGGAGTAAGGGAGAGAGAGAAAGAAAGAGGCAGGAGAGCGATGGAGCGTCTATCTAGATAAGTCTAGGGTCATGTTCAAAATCTACCCCCACAAATGACTCCATGTTCTGTGGTACCTTATGAGAGGGACAAACTCAAAATGGAGGTGATTGAACAGTGCTCTGTAATTAGGGTGTGAACGCATGTACTGTACCTCGTTCTCATACTGAATCTCCAGCATGGCTCTGGAGCTGCCGAGGTCCTGCATCACTGACTCCGCCTGCTTCAGCAGCTCCTCACGGTTTATTGTTCGCTAGAGACAGGGGGAAGAGCAGAAATGAGGAGTTAGTGAAAAGACAAACAGGAGTCAGTAGAGTACAAAAAGCAGGCTGGATATTTTTAATTGGTGATGTCCACTCCTCTTGGCTACACTTATTAAAACAGATTCCAGAAAGGCATACATCGAGTCGATTAGGTGACATTACACCAAAATATTCAACACCTTTTTTCTGTCGAGGCGGGGCGCCACACGGCTGTCCTGGGAATCTGACTGGTTGATCTCAGGATTGGTGTCGAGGAGGCGCTGCATGGCCCGGTCGCGGTCAAAAGCAGTCACATAGAAGAGCATCTGCCGTGTGTCGAATGGGAAGAAGAAGGGACTGGGGAGAAGGGAGTAACAGTGATAGTTGGTCAAGATGCAAAGCATCTATGTACTCACCGGACAGTTTATTAGGTACACCCATCTACACTGAACAAAAATATAAAACGCATCATGTTAAGTGCCGGTCCCATGTTAAGAAAAATTTTGTTAACACATTTGTTCACATCCCTGTTAGTGACATAATCCATCCGACAGGTGTGACATATCAAGAAGCTGATTAGACAGCATGATCAGCACACAGGTGCACCTTGTGCTGGGGACAATACAAGGCCACTAAAATGTGCAGTTGTCACAACACCAGATGTCAAGTTTTGAAGGAGCTTTGACATGCTGACTGGAGGACTGTCCACCAGAGCTCTTGCCAGATAATTTCTTTACCGTAAACCTCCATCCTTTTAGAGAATTTGGCAGTACGTCCAACTGGCCTCACAATGGCAGACTGTAACCACACCAGCCCAGGACCTCCAAATTTGGATTCTTTACCTGCAGGATCGTCTGAGACCAGCCATCCGGACAGCTGATGAAACTGTGGGTTTATATAACCAAATTATTTGCACAAACTGTCAGAAACAGTTTCAGAGAAACTCATCTGCGTGCTCACCAGGATCTTGACCTGACTGCAGTTCGGCGTCTTAACAAACTTCAGTGGGCATATGCTCACCTTCGATGGCCCCTGGCACGCTAGAGAAGTGCGCTTCATGCATGAATCCCGGTTTCAACTGTACCAGGCAGATAGCGTGTATGGTGTCGTGTGGGCAAGCAGTTTGCCGATGTCAACGTTAGGAACAGTGCCCCATGGTGGCAGTAGGGTTTTAATACTGACAGGTATAAGCTACGGACAACGAACACAATTTGATTGATGGGAATTTTAATGCAGAGGTACTGTGATGAGATCCCAAGGCCCAGTGTGGTGCCATTTACCCGCCACCATCACCTCATGTTTCAGCATGTTAACCTCTCTGGGATATGTGGGACGCTAGCAAATGCAGAGTGCCAAATTCGAATAAATTCCTATAAAAATCAAACTTTCATGAAATCACACATGTAAGATACCAAATTAAAGCTACACGTTGGCTGGATTCACAACATGTCAGATTTCAGAAAGGCTTTTTGGCAAAAGCAAACAATGGTATTATCTGAGCATAGCACCATAGTAAACAAAAGAGAAAACATTTCAACCCTGCAGGCGCGACACAAAACGCAGAAATAAATATATAAATCATGCCTTACCTTTGACGAGCTTCTTCTGTCGGCACTCCAATATGTCCCATAAACATCACAAACGGTCCTTTTGTTTGATTAATTCCTTCCATATATATCCAAAATGTCCATTTATATGGCGCGTTTGATCCAGAAAAATCACCGGTTCCAACTAGCGCAACGTGACGACAATATCTCAAGTTACCTGTAAACGTTGCCAAAACATTTCAAACTACTTTTGTAATACAACTTTAGGTATTTTTTAAAGTAAATAATTGATAAAATTGAAGACGGGATGATCTGTGTTCAATACAGGAAGACAAACACAAACATGCTTTCTGGTCTTGCACCTCTATCAAACAGTACACATGAAGTGACACTTGTTCAAGATGGCCATACTTCTTCATTACACAAAGGAATAGCCTCAACCAATTTCTAAAGACTGGTGACATCCAGTGGAAGCGGTAGGAACTGCACCTCAATGAAGAGGGTGAACTCAAAAACAAAACCTGAATGTTTGTCCTCGGGGTTTCGCCTGCTACATAAGTTCTGTTATGCTCACAGACATGATTCAAACATTTAGAAACTTCAGAGTGTTTTATATCCATATCTACTAATAATATGCATATCTTATCTTCTAGGGATGAGTAGCAGGCAGTTGAAATTGGGCATGCTTTTCATCCAAAATTCCAAATGCTGCCCCCTATCCTAGAGAAGTTAATGCACATGTCGCAAGGATCTGTACACACTTCCTTGAAGATGAAAATGGCCCAGTTCTTCAATGGCCTGCATACTCACCAGACATGTCACCCATTGGGCATGTTTGGTATGCTCTGGAATGATGTGTATGACGGCGTGCTCCAAATCCTGACAATATATCCAGCAACTTCACACAGCCATTGAAGAGGAGTGGGACAACATTTCACAATCAGACTGAAATTCTGTGAAGGAGATGTCGCACTGCATGAGGCAAATGGTCACACCAGATCCCGACTGGTTCTCTGATCCACACAACTACCTTTTTTCTTTAAAAAGGTATCTGTGACCAACAGATCTGTAATAGCAATCATGTGAAATCAATAGATTATGGCCTAATGATATTTTTTAAATTGACCGATTTCCTTATATGAACTGTAACTAAGTAAAAACGTTGAAATTGTTGCACGTTGCATTTATATTTTTAGTCAGTGTAGTACCAGGTCTGACCCTTCTTTGCCTCCAGAACTTCTGTGGGCCATTCTACAAGGTGTCAGGAAACGTTCCTGGTGCCATGGCATCCCGCAGTTGCTGCAGAATGGAAGGCGGTGCATTCATGCGAACAGCCCGATCCATCTCATCTTAAAGACGCTCTATTGGGTTGAGGCCACTCAAGTAAAGTGAACTTGCTCTCATGTTCCAGGCTGCTTTTCCACTCAATTGTCCAGTGTTGGTGATCGTATGCCCACTGGAGCCAATTCTTGTTTTTAGCAGATTGGAATGAAACCCGGTGTCTGCTACAATAGCCAATCCGTGACAAGGATTAACAAGGTGTGCACCACTACTGGTCCACTTGTTGATTCTTGCCATTCGCCTTCGACCTCTCGTCCGGTTTTCGGCGAAAGGAAAGCCATTAACTTGATGTTTTTTTGTTCGTCGCACCATTCTTGGTAAACCCTAGACACTGTCTTGCGTGAAAAGCCGAGGAGTTTGGGGTTTGAGATATTGGATCCGGTGCACCTGGCACAGACAATCATACCACACTCACTTAGAATGGGCAAAAATAGTGACCTAACGTTCAATATATATATATATATATATATATATACATACACAGGTGCTTATGTGGGGTTAACCTTGGGACTGGAAGAGAAAATTGAAGTCTCAGTTTACTTCCTGAATTGAAATGGAATTGTCTCCAACCTTGGTCTAGACATGTGGTTTGAGGACATTGCATTAGTGAATACTCGGTCAAATATTCAAGAAAAGCTAGGCAAGTTTTTGTTGGTGTTTATGAGCTGAAAAGTAGTTACCAGGTCTTGCCGAGCTCTGTGAGCCAGGAGGGGATGTTGCCGGTCATGATGACCAGAGGGTCCTGCAGCTGTCGGTTGGCCTTGGCTGTCAGCTTACTGTTGATGAACTCACTGGTGGGGATGATCTCCTTAGAAACAGCATTCTGAAAAAAACAACCTCAGTCTACTGGAACTACAACACAGTGCCACTTCTCTGATGCAAAGAAACAGGGAGCTAGGTTGTTTGAATGCAAAAAGTACCATTATTTTGGGCAACTGTGTGCACTAAGACAGCTGTCTAGCTAGCAGACAGTTATAGTCATATGGTACATTGTGGTTTACCTTCTACAAGCGCACAAAGACTATAAAGATATCTTTAGCATTATGTTGAACATGACAGACAGTGGGCAGACACGGGCAGACATACAGGCTTGTGTCACAAATGGCAACGTATTCCCTACATGGGGGACTACTTCTGACCAGATCCCTATTGGTCCTGGTCAAAAGTAGTGCATTATAAAAAAGGTTACAGGGTGCCTTCTGGGACTCAACCAGTATGTTCAGTTAGTGCCAGTATCTGCGGGCTGGAGAGGGGATAGGACAGGCTACTCACGTCGTACAGGTAGAACCAGTAACTACTAATGGAGTGCAGCACCCTCAGCAACAGGTTGACATCCAGAGACGGGTCGTCGAAGGTGATGCTCTCTGGGGGTTCTGACATGAGGTACATCTCCAACGGGCTGGCCACGCTGGGACACACGCCGTCTGGGAGAGGAGAGAGCAAGTCAGGGTCATAATTTGTGCACACTGTAGATAAACGTTTTGCAATGGGAAACAAAAACAAGCGTTTCTTATTGGACAAGGGCAGGTAGTCACTTGCTCGTCCTTTTCTTCCGTTTTGTGGCCAATGAATACGACACAGATGTGGTAGCTAAACTAACATGATACAATGTATAGTATGAGATAAGGATTTGAGTGGACAGATTTAGTGTAGGTTAAAGAATGGTCAAATATCCTATGTAGTGCACTACTTTCAAAGTAATAGGGTGTCATTTGAGACTGTAAAAGCCCTTTGGCCAGGGGTTTAGTGCAAAAGCAAAGTTTTGGAAATACATTTGATTAATTGATTAGACAGACCATATCTGTGGGTTTGTGTGAAGAGGTCATCAGGTCACTAATTCAGATGGTAAAAAAAAGAAGTAAATTCAACAGTTACTAAGCACCGGCCCAGAATTTTAGGCACACCGATGGATAGCAACTGTATTCCAACACCTCGGACAACCTCATGTTTAAAACCCTTGGAAGCCATGGAGGGCTACGAATTTTTATTTATTTTTTAAAACTATGATACATGAAATATAGAGCGTGTTGTAATATTTTTCGAAAGCAAAATGATATTGAGGTTACATTGTTTGCTCGCTAGCAACGTACTAGACCATTCGGAGGAGCAGAAGGGAAATATATATTTTTTGCACCAATCTCCGATAGTGTAACGACACTGATCGGCTACCATATGGGGCCAAAAGTGTTTATTGGGATCTCTTCTTGAAGATAGTGGTTTCCTTATGTTTTGATCGCATACAGACCCTTCACCAGTGGTTTAAAGACAATGTTACATATAGGGTTAATATAACTGGTTCTCCAAATGCATGTTAGCTAGCTAAGTTGGCTATATTCAAAGAAAATAATGCTCATCTGCTGTTGGCATTAGCCAACAATTAAGAGAGCGCTTGGCAGAGTAAGAAAGCTCAGGAAAAACATTGACACATTTATCCTCTTATTTTTGTTGCCACAAAACGACCTCCATATTTCCATGGGTTACCTTCAGATGAGTCCCATGATACTCGTGGGGGTCGTAGAGCAAAACAGAGAACATCCTCGTGAGTCATCTTTCCACTACAGACGTTTTCGTGAGAAGACCAATTTTCAGGAATGTCTCATGGTTGGAAAAGCACCGCTATAACTCAGCCAACTTCCATCGCAGATGCGGAAGGACGACATGGGCAGATAAGGTGGATTTAGACGCAGCCCATGCAACAAACAAAAAAACATCTCTAGCTTAAACTGATATGTCGATGGGGATTCTAAATTTTTTTTAAACTTAGATTGACGCACGGGTTCGGAAATAGACTTAAGGATTAAAAACAGTTTGAGGGGTTTTCTCCAGAGGTTTGAAAGATTAATTGGGTTTCAAGAAAATGTTGACCGAGGCAAGGCTTAGCGAAGAGTCTGTTAACTTGTCTCAAACAGAAGCAGGTCAGCTCACTCCCTCCCCACTGTAAGGAGTACATTAGAGTTGCACTATAAAATAAACCAGCAGAACTGGTTTCTCAGTCTCCAGGACAGTAGACAACACAGACACCCACCTAGGCCCAGAGGTGGTGGTAGTGGTTCCTACCGTGCCACAGCTCGTCCTGTTTCTTGGCATTGCGGGGCGAGGTCTTGGTGGGGGCAGTCTGTGCCCGGCCCCTCTTCCCTCCCACCACATCCTTCGTGCCATCCTCATCCTCCCTCACTGGCTTATACCTAATGGGATAGAGTCTCTACATAAAGCATATCGTGGAACATGACTACACTGCCATGTCAGTTGCATTTGATACTAACTCAGCCACCTATTAGACATGTGTGTTTGTGTGTGAGACATCTCAACCCTAACAGCCACCCACTACAAGCATCAGTCAGATATGTTCAGGGCCAAATGCAGGTAGATTTAGGTATTGGCGGGCAAGAACGTCTATTTCACCCGCCACAATGGTGGGTGGTCAATTTGCAGGGCTCTAGTGTGAGCATTACATTTGCGACTAAAAAGACAATTGCACATGTGCTTATACTTAGAAAAATGCTGTAGTAGCCATTTACAAAGTATTTCTGCTGTTGTTTCATAGCTGTTTATTGCACAAATAAAAACAGATCCTATATCCCACCTCAAGCAGCAACACTGCCTGGCAGGGGAGCTAAGCTCACTGAGTGAAGTGATGATAGATACATTTTTGGAGGCACTGGGCACAGGCATAAAAGATTGTAAATAGAGTATATTAGACAATGTTTTTTTCACAAGTTCAGTTGTTTTTCAACGTTAGTTTGTGTCTGCTGCGTCAACTGAGAGCGAAGAGAAGCCTTAGATGCCAAATCTTAGACATGTGACTGGACTCGGGTGGCCCCGTTACTATGATAACCATGTGCCCTTAAAGGGGCAGCAGAACATTTTGTGTCTGATCATTTGAATTAAAAGACAGGTAAAAAAAAAAAAATTGAGCAACACACTACAATACTTCTTACTAATACATTTCTTGTTTTCGAAACATGGTCATCTGTTTTATGTAATTACAGCAAAAAAATATTTTGGCTGATAAAACAAATCTGAGGGGCTGGTAGATTTTCACATCTACTTGCCACAGTGACTGGTGAACCAAAAACACCATTTTAGGCTATGGTTGGGTTCGTTAATCAGTCCAGCCTATAGACTGGTGTGTATGGACAGCCAGCGTAAAGGGGATACCATATGGTGTGGGTTTTGGTCCAGATGCCGGCCCGTCCGAGCGGGTTGGCCTCGTCATCTGTTGACTCCCTCTCCTCCTCTGCCTGCAGGCTGAACTGCCGCACCGCCTGGTAAACCGTCATGTTGTAGGGCAGCAGGTGGTCGCCGATGTAGAACTGCAGCCGGTGGCGCACACTGCCTGAGTTCAGGAACTGGGCCGCCTGGACAGAGATAGACGGTCAAGTTAGGGTGGAAGGTAACATCATTATTGGTGGGGGAAAGAGGTATTATCCAATATGGAGAGTATTTTGCAAGGACAATGTAGCTACGTACCAGAGATTCATCAATTTCATCGTCTGAACCATCATCGTCACTGTCCTCATCCTCCTCTCTTATTCGTCCGTAACCTGTAGAGACAAAAGTCCCATTGAGCACGTCAGCATGTTAACCATAAATGTCAGTAATACAAGGAGACATTCTATTCTGCCAGAAGTAAAGGACAGAAATACTCTGGGAAGGAACTTTAGAAAGCAGCCCCGTTGGATGAAGATCATTTGTGGGTGACCTATGTTCCTCAGAGTGAAAGGGCTTAAGTCAAGTCAGTAACTCAATGCAAAGAGACAGTTCCCAGTGCTCACCTCGGACCACCAGGTAGCGTTCAATGGCCTGTACCAAAGCCAGGGGGTCAATTTTCACCGGGCCCCCCTTCCACTGCTTCACATTGGTGCAGTCCGGGTGCCTCTGCAGCTGACACTTGAGTTGGTGCGTGTTAAAGAACTTCAGAGCCTGAGAACCTCTGAAGAACACGCATGTCAACAGACAAGATCACAATGATACAAGAGGTAAATACGGGCAAGTCCCCTTCCTTGACCTACACCCATATAGACTTCAATAGGCTATCACACATTAAGTAAACACACATTAGTGAATGGCTGACAAAAATATGGTTTGTGGAACAAAAGGAAGGGATGGAACTTGGTAACTGAACTAACCTGCTCCCGTTGCCGTTGCCACTGGGGAAGTCGTGCACCTTGACAGGGAACTGCTCCATCTGGCTTAGGCAGTTGTTCATCTTGCGCACCAGTGACAGCAGGGGCCCGTTCTCAAACGGCTCCAGACGGCCTGCCGGCTCCATCCCCGGGGTCTGGACAGGCATAACACAGGAGGGACACACTTCAAAACAAACTGCAAAGACTTGTCATATTAAACAGGGCACACCGTAGAAACATTTTTCAAACCGAAAAATGTTTTTAAAAAAGCATTTATTTCTGGGATAAGGTAGTTCCTCCCTTTGTCAGTTTTATTCCATTTGTTTCCTACTGAGTACAACCAGGGTTGAATAATGCCGTTGTAAAAATAAAAATAAATGACAAAGCATGGTTTATCAAGCAATTGTGTCACACAGTGCAAGGAGCTATAAAATAATGAGTGCAAGGAGCTATAAAAAAGTTGAGCTGAAAAAGATGAAGCTTTTTGTCCGTATGGAAAATGTCTGCAATTCCCTAAAATGTTGTGCACAAATGTGTTTACATTCCTGTTACTGAGCATTTTTCCTTCGCCAAGATAATCCATCCACCTGACAGCTATGGCATGAATCTTTCAAGGAGCTGATTTAACAGCATGATCATTACACAGGTGCACCTTGAACTGGGGACAGTAGAAGTCCATTCAAATATGCAGTTGTCACAACACCATGCCACAGATGTCTCAAGTTGAGGGAGTGTGCAATTGGCATGCTGACTGCAGGGATATCCACCAGAGCTGTTACTAGAAGTTTGAACGATAATTTCTCTACCATAAGCCGCCTCCGTGGTTTTAAAGAATTTAACAGCATATCCAACCAGCCTCACACCCACAGACGACGTGTATGGTGTTGTGTGGGTGAGCTGTTTGCTGACGTCAACGTTGAGAACAGAGCGCTGTGGGGTTATGGTATGGGCAGGCATAAGCTACAGACAACAAACAATTGCATTTTATGGGTGGCAATTTCAATGCACAGAGATATCCTGACGAGATCCTGAGGCCCACTGTCGTGCCATTCATCCACCGACAACTCATGTTTCCACATAACACACAGCCCCATGTCGCAAGGATCTGTACACAATTAGTGGAAGCTGAAAATGTCCCGGTTCTTTAAAATGACCTGCATACTCACTAGACATGTCACCCATTGAGCATGTTTGGGATGCTATCGATCGATGTGTACAACGTGTTACAGTTCACGCCAATATCCAGAGGGACAACATTAGACAGCCCACAATCAACAGCCTGATCAACTTCATGCGAAGAATGTGTCACGGTGCATGAGGATACACGCCTCTAATTTTATTAATATTTTTCTTATTTTTAAAGTACCAACTCGATTCCCAGTCATGTGAAATTCATAGATTAGGGCCTAATGCATTTTTTTTTCTCAATTGAATGATTTCCTTAAATGAACTGTAACGAAGTAAAATCTTTGAAATTGTGGCATGTTGCATTTATATTTTTGCTCAGTATAAATAAAAAAGGAGCATACATTTCAGCATTATGCCTTCAGAGCTGTACAAACAAATGAGACTTATTTAAAACACCTGCTGTGTGTAACAGGAGCAAGCAGCTATAGTTCATCAGATACTGGCAAATTGGGAGTTAAATGTATATTAACAGGGAATATGTAGAAGAACATTAAACTGACAATTCAAATGTCACATATAATTGAAAAAAAAAACACAACAGTCCTGGCCAGTGTTTCCCAACTTCCATTGTGTTGTAGCCCAGGACAAAAACACCCGATTCAACTTGTCAACTAATCACCAAGGCCTCAATGAGCTGAATCAGGTGTTTTTGCCCAGGGCTACAACAAAAATGTGTGCTGTTGCGGATACTCGAGGACCGGAGTTGGGAAACACTGGTCTGAACTTCATAATGTAGGGCTCCCGAGTGGCGCAGCAGTCTAAGGCACTGCATCTTGGTGCTAGAGGCGTCACTACAGACCCTGGTTTGATTCCAGGCTGAATAACAACCGGCCGTGATTGGGTGTCCCATAGGGCGGCGCACAATTGACCCAGCATCAACCGGGTTTGGCTGTCAACTGACTTGACTAGTTAAATAAAAGGTTTACATTTAATTTAAAAAAATACTACATTATATAAGCAATAGATATAGATGCAATACTCTAGTAGGCCACAAAACTTGAGGGTGGGGCTCAGTTGAGTAAGTACCTTTTGAACTCTAGGAGAAAAATATACATATACAGACCAGCTGCCATTCATTCTAGCCTGAGTGCAAACCCTCATACTGGCTTTATACTGTATTTAGAGCCATGAGATGTATAGCCAATAATTAGGGCCATGAGTTTATCCTGGTCAGGTCAATCTGAAGTGGTCAGGGAAAAACTTGGCTGCCCTACTAGCGCAACATGGCCCATTTGTTTGTGTGACAGCCTTCCTAGACAGATTTTTTTTATTTTTAAAATGCCCTCAGCTCCAGTCTCTGCCAAAATGGCCTATTAGACTGGAGTTGGCTACATTCAGTCACTGGATACTGAGAAAGGATGAACGTCTTCATCGGGCAAAATACAAACTTCTGATAATAGAAACAGAATCTCATTCTAGTTCTGTGCTTCAGACCAGTCGAACAGCCTTACCGGGCAGCCGTAGAAGACGTGCAGGAACCTCTTGAGGCGGACGTCACGGCTGACCAGGTCACGGTCACTGCTGGAGGTCAGGTAGAGCAGCAGCTGCTTGACCAGGCCGCTGTGCTGGATCTCGAACGACGACACGTCCGACTCCGACACGATGCTGCAGATCTCCACGAGGCACTCCACGCCACCGTCCATCTGGTGGGGGATTGAGGGTGTGACAGCCCAAGTCACTCACCATCATACCTTAATGACCTTGTTTTTAGCTAGCAATGTAGATAGTACCCTGTACCGTCAAAACAGCAAAGCAAAACAGCTGTTCTCAAGTTAGTATTAGCAAACAGGGTTTCCAAAGCAGTCTCCAAGATGTCAACTAATGACTATTTACTTTCATCGAGTGCAATACTACAACATGGGTGAGTGTTGGGAAGTACAGTACCTGTAGGCTGAGCTGTTGCGTGGCGGTGCAGAGTCTCTGGAGTACATTTAGTGCAGGGTTGCTGCCATCAATGTTTTCATTGTTGAAGTAGCGTGCCACAAACTTACAGGCCTGCTCTTTGATCCAAGCCTTGATCTTGTCCCTGTAAGGGGATGACCATCTTCATCACCACTACTACTACTATTGGCTGTCTTGTTTTCTCAAATCCCAACTCTCACAAAGCCCATTCGAGGTTGTACAAGGGGAGAGACCTTAGAACCAGGAGGAATCTAAGACTTGACAGCTTGGGTGCAATCGGTTTGACTAAACCAGGGGTGTCAAACAGAGCCCAAACGCCAAATCCGTGAGCCCATTCAATTTTAAGTGCTGCCCTCAGGACCGCCAAACAAGGGGCACATTTTTTGGGATTAAACTCGTGTCGCGTGACAGTCTGTACTGGATGACACCTTCCCACAAAGCATTCAATGTTCTTGAACAGACTGAGGTATGTTTGCACCGTGTGGTGGGGTGTGGCATGAAGCAATGAGTGACATATTTAAAGGGTAACGGTGCATTTTGAATGCTCATATTTACACAACCAAACCTCTCCATGTTTTTCAACTGATTTTCAGGAACAGCACCGTTGCACACCAATTTTCATACTGAACACAGCCCTAGCTACATTTTCTGAGCGAGCCAATGGTGATCTCCACCACTACTACCAACACAGCGATAAAATCATCATCACCACGGTTTCCGTCGTACCTGTTGTTGGAGACCGAGTCCTTGGGAAGGGCGCGTGCCAGGCCACTCACACTGGCCGTGCGAGAGGGCTCAGAGTTTGTGCTGTTGGTCTGGGCGCCCAGCTTGCCCCAGGTCTTGGGGTTCAGACTGGCCAAGAAGGAGGATTTGGGGGACTGAGTAGTGGTAGGACTCTTGGCTGTAGGAACAGTAGAATGGTTAGTCACAGGATGAAACATGACAAAGTGGGTCTCAAATGATACCCTATACTTCAGTGTTTCCCAAACTCTGTCTAGGGACCCCAAAGGGGTGCACATTTTGGTTTTTGCCCAAGCACTAGACAGCTGATTAAAATAATCAAAGCTTGATGATTGGTAGATTATTTGAGTCAGCTGTGTAGTGCTAAGGCAAACACCTAAACATGCACCCCTTGGGAAACTCTGTTATAGTTGTTTGAAACAGACACCAGATTCTCTGGCAGATATTAAAGAATGAAGTCATGCTGTATGTATTTATTTATTTTGGTCAAGAAATCATAAGGATCAGTTTGCATTCTGCATAAATGTCCCAAATATACCAGGACTCCAGGCACAAAGAGGCTTGGAGACCAATGATGCCACAAATGAGAACCAATTTTGAAGCGTCGACTCGTCATGGTTTTACAGACACAAACAGTCAAAAGGTTGTGACACCTACTCATTCCAGAGTTTCTTTTAAAAAAAAATGTTTTTTTATTCTACATTGTACAATAGTGATGATATTAAAACTATGAATTAACACATATGGAATCATGTAATAACCAAAAAGGGGGAAAAAAGCGTTGAACAAATCAAAATATATTTGAGATTCTTCAAAGTAGACACCCTTCGCCTTGACAGCTTTGCACACTCCCGGGCATTATCTCAACCAGCTTCATGAGGTAGTCGCCTGGAATACATTTAAATTAACAGGAATACCTTGTTGAGTTAATGTGTGGAATTTATTTCCTTCTTAATGCATTTGAGCCAATCAGTTGTGTTGTGATAAGGTAGGGTTGGGTATAGAGGATAGCCCTATTTGGTAAAAGACCAAGTCCATATTATGACAACAGCAGCTCAAATAAGCAAAGAGAAACGATAGTCCATCATTACTTTAAGACATGAAGGTCAGTAAATGCGGAAAATATCAAGAACTTTGAACGTTTCTTCAAGTGAAGTCGCAAAAACCATCAGGCACTATGATGAAACCGGCTCTCAAGAGAACCACCACAGGAAAGGAAGACCCAGAATTACCTCTGCTGCAGAGGATAAGTTCATTACAGTTACCAGCCTCAGAAATCACAGCTCAAATAAATGCATCACAGAGCTCAATTAACAGACACATCTCAACATCAACTGTTCAGAGGAGACTGTGTGAACCAGGCCTTCATGGTCAAAGTGCTGCAAACAAACCACTACTAAAGGACACCAATAAGAAGACGTGCTGGGCCAACAAACACGAGCAATGGACATTAGACCGGTGGAAATCTGGTCTTTGGTCTGATGAGTCCAAATTGGAGATTTTTGGTTCCAACTACTGTGTCTTTGTGACGCGGTGTGGGTGAACAGACGATATCTGCATTTGTGGTTCCCACCGTGAAGCATGGAAGTGGTGTGATGGTGCTTTGCTGGTACGCCGTCTGATTTATTTTGAATTCAAGGCACACTTAACCAGCATGGCTACCACAGCCTTCTGCAGCGACACGCCATCCGATCTGGTTTGAGCTTAGTGGGACTATCATTTGTTTTTCAACAGGACAATGACCCAACACACTTCCAGGCTGTGTAAGGGCTATTTGACCAAGAAGAGTGATGAGTGCTGCAGCAGATGACCCGACCTCATCTGACCAAACCATCTCAATTGGGTTGAGTTGGACCACAGATTGATGGAAAAGCAGCCAACAAGTGCTCAGCATATGTGGGAACTCCAAGACTGTTGGAAAAGCTAGGTTAAGGTGAAATTCCAGGTTAAGCTGGTTGAGACAATGCCAAGAGTGTGCAAAGCTGTCATCAAGGCAAAGGGTGGCAAACTTTGAAGAATCGCAAATATATTTTTATTTAACACTTTTTTGGTTACTACATGATTCCATGTGTTATTTCATAGTTTTGATGTCGACTACTTTTATACAATGTAGAATAGCCAAAATAAAGAAATCCTTGAATGAGTAGATGTCCCCAAACTTTTGACTTGTACTGTATGTATGCATACATGCATGTACACACACACACAGGAATTTCACCTTTACTACTACAAATGTATCATTGACATTTAGCACTATTTGTATCACCTGTGAGAACCATGTGCATCCAGGTTTAGAGACTGATTGTTATTGGAACTATTACCCTGATTGTCTACTTTGTCGTCGTCTCTGGGAGGAGAGTACTTGGGCCTTCTGGGCCCTCTCTTAGGCAGACGTTTTCTCTTCAGCACATCACTTAACCGCCTAGGAGAGAGGGAGAGATTAATGTTGTTCTATGGAGGAGTGTGTGAGTGTCCTTGCGTGTGGTATCTGACCTATCATACATGCACAGTCACATGTATTTAGTATTCGTGTTCTCTCACCCCTGTGGGCTGAGGTCCAGTGAGTCGTCCATGCTGTGCTGGAAGCTAGGTGAGCCCAGGTCTGGGGTGGCGGTGGTGGCCGCCGTAGTGTTTGCAGTGCTGATGGTGGTGGTACACAGGCTAGCCGTGCCGCTGGTGCACGCCTTCGGGGGACTAGTGAGGAAGGCCTCCGACTCAGCCAGGTTCTTCACCTGGTGCATCACACCTGGCAGGGGAAAGAGGGCAGAGGTGAGGGCTGATGGAATACAGCGAAATTCCTCTTTTCCCAATTCTCTGATATTAAAGAGGTTGGTGTGAGAAATTGTGATTCAATAAATCAGGCATTTTCACTAGATAAACAGCGTTCTGTGGTCCACGACATAAGTGCACTGTGGTGTGACATCCCAATTTTGTGACCTCAGTGTTGACTTCGCTAAAAATACATTGAAGCTCAAATAGCAGTGGAGGACCAATCATAACAGGTCCTCTGAACAGCAGCTCCTGGTGCTAGAAAATAGCTGTGTGTTAAGGATCGTTACGGGTCAGCTCCTCTAGGGAGGAGACACCAGCTCAGGCAGGATTTATCACCTTCTCTTCTGAAGAAGACACTGAATACGTCAGGCAGCTTCTGCATGAGGATCTCAGCCATCTGCAGAGAGCCCACTACAATTTTCAGGTCCTGGCTGGACAGCATGGAGGCAATGTGACTGGGAGAAGGAAACAGACAAACACTGAGGTTCAGGTGTGATGTGAAGACTCATGTCGTACTGACTATTTATTTTTGTCAATGGAGGCAGCAATCGTGAGTCAAAAGTTCACCTGGACACCGCGTGGTTCCTCAGCACGTCCTTGAGGAGCTCGGCATCGGCGAAGAAGATGATCCTGAGGATGGCTCGGAGGCACTTATGTCTGACTGCAGGGCCTGCCGACGAGCTGTACACCTCGTACAGCACCCCAAAAAGGGTCTTAATGAAGCACTTGGCCAGCTCAGGGTCTTCCTTCATCAGCTGGGCCCGTGCATCCTCCCGCCTCACCTCCTGGTGACCCCCTGGGGGACAGACAGGGGAAAACTCACGTAAGATTTGATAGTTCTTTTGACTCAAAAGGAGAAATTGGATTCCATCAGCTAGTGCAGAAGACACAAAGAAGCAGCCTGTTCAATTTCACGAGTTTACAAAAAGATGCGTTAAGAGCACGTCTGCATTGGGAAAGGTAATCTGCCCTCAATGGGAATAACTGGTTCAAAGGCTCAATAAAAATACCAATAACTTGGGGCGTTGACCCCTTTCTCCACTGGGTCGGTCTATAGCGATCTATAAAATGTATATTTTCCAGTGAATAGAGCTAGTCTCAGAACCCAATCAGGGCATCATACAACAGCAACTGACATGAAACGCATACAACTGACACCAGTTTGGGGATAGTCTATGACTAGAGGTAATGATGGTCTCTCTCTCACCAGTAGTGGGGTTGGCTAAGGGGTTGGGTTTCCTCTGGATACCCCGTGCTGTGCCAGTGTCCTCGTTGATCTGCTGCATAGAGTTGAAGTCGATAGTGTAGACGCGGCCCAGGGTGGACAGGCTGATCTCGTCCTCTCCGTTCTGGTGGGCCGTCTGGAGAGGAAGAGAGAACCAGACACCCCCAGACGTTAGTGTAACACTGGGCTGCACAGGGGATTCACACAGCTCACAACATATCAAGACGGAAACAGTCTACTTCCTTGTAGTATAGGTAGGGCATAGTTTTCTGACTACCTGACCTGAAGAGGACAAACTCTGGAAGGAAATTCCTTAAAATGGAGCGGAGCAGCATGTCTGTTCTTTACCTCAATGATGCGGCTGTCGATGCGGTTGTAGGGGTGCCACAGGCCCCGGTCGTCCCTCCACTGCCAGATGGCCCCCTCTGTGGCCTGTGCACTGCCCTTCTTCAGCATGAGATCCACAGCAAAGATGCCCTCTCTGGGCAGGCAGGGCATCAGCTCGCTGGTGGAAGGGGAACAACAAACAGTTAGCAAAGTGCATCAAGGAAATTCGCAAACAAGCCATCTGTGACGGGTGCATGGAGGCCGCCATTTTTATGCACATCCACCATTAGGGTAGAAAAGGTTGTTGTAACGTTGAGAGCAGCAGAGGGGGTTCCTTACCAGATGAGCGAGGTGAGTTCATAGAGCTCCTGGGGGCTCCGGGGCACCAGGTCAATCTGCTCCTGGCAGCTACCGTTGGCCGCTCCGCACAGAAGGAAACGCAGAGTCTCTGCAATATCTGAACAAAGACAGCGTGCTTAGTTTGTCCTCTTTCCACAGGCTATTGGCTTGATACAGTCAGGGACTTTGGCCTTGGAGGCATTTAGACTGTCATTATATAGTTAACTTGCCCAAGATTTTGTAAGCTGCATTTTTAGGCTTCATTCATGTGAGCAGTGTAAATGCGTACCAATAGAAAGTGTGTTTGTCTGCATGAGCCACTTACTCTGCTTCATGAGCTGCACGGCCAGACAGGGGCAGTTGGAGCACATGAGGGAGAACATACGCACCACCATGATGAACATGCCTGAGCTGAGCACGGGCGGGGTGACCACCAGCAACTGCTGGATGTTGGTCAGCAGGTCCCGCGAGGCCACCTGCTGTAGCAGGTTCTGTGGACAGCGGTCACACAGAGGTCAGTCATAATGGGTCTGTTCAGGAGGGTGAGAGATGTTAGAGCCATAGAAACATGTTGAGTAGAACCGCCTCACTCACCTCCTCGTGTTGAAAGTTGTCCACCAGCCTGGCAAAACAGAGACAAGTGCTTTCAACGGATTTCTTATCCTGTACAGGGGGGGGGGGGGGGGGAATAACCACATTAGACAAGTCTTCACAGGGAACACACACACACACACACACACACACACACACCAATGGTGGAAAAGTCCCAAATGTACATGCTTGAGTAAAAGATAGCTTCACTCAAGTAAAGGTGGAAGTCAAAGTAAAATACTACTTGAGGGAAAGGTTTGAAATATAGTTAAGTATCAAACATTTAAAAAATCTATTTCCTTATATTATGCAAACCAGACAGCATAATTTGCTTGTTTCTTTAATTAACGGATAGCCAGCATGTAAAAGGTGAATGTATGTGTACCTGGTGTGTGAGTCTCTGGGTCAGCAGTGGCAGAGAGTCAGACACAAAGTGGAACTCATCAGGGGTGATGCTCTGGCAGCAGTTGGCTGCAATGGCCAGGGCATTCCTCTGGGCGTTGATGCTGAAGAACTCCAGGTACAGCAGACAGTCAGCTAGGCCACCCTGCACGACACAGGAAACACATTCAAAATGAAACAGTTAAACAAGAATTAGGGATAACTGGCACATACAGTGGGGCTAAAAAGTATTTAGTCAGCCACCAATTGTACAAGTTCTCCCACTTAAAGACGAGAGGCCTGTAATTTTCATCATAGGTACACTTCAACTATGACAGACAAAATGAGAAGAAAAAATCCAGAAAATCACATTGTAGGATTTTTAATGAATATATTTGCAAATTATGGTGGAAAATAAGTATTTGGTCAATAACAAAAGTTTATCTCAATGCTTTGTTATATACCCTTTGTTGGCAATGACAGAGGTCAAATGTTTTCTGTAAGTCTTCACAAGGTTTTCACACACTGTTGCTGGTATTTTGGCCCATTCCTCCATGCAGATCTCCTCTAGAGCAGTGATGTTTTGCGGCTGTTGCTGGGCAACACGGACTTTCAACTCCCTCCAAAAGATTGTGTTTGGGTGTGTTTGGGATCATAGTCATGCTGAAAGACCTAGCCACGTTTCATCTTCAATGCCCTTGCTGATGGAAGGAGGTTCACTCAATCTCACGATACATGGCCCCATTCATTTTTTCCTTTACACGGATCAGTCGTCCTGGTCCCTTTGCAGAAAAACAGCCCCAAAGCATGATGTTTCCACCCCTATGACCATTAAATGTGTGAATTCAAAATGGCTTTTCAACCCCATTTCATTTATTAAAGTGATACTGTTATTCTGTATTGCACAACTATCATATAGCAACCATTTATTAACACTGAGGGATCTCTGACCCTGAAATTGTTGAATTAAAATACAGCTTCCGTTCAGCTCATCGGTTTTGCACAGGTGTTATAGACATCAGGCCGATGACGGCATTTTTAATATCGTCCGATTCCAATATGCTTAATGCTATATCGTGCATCCCTATTATTTTGCAATGGGATTTTTTTTACTCCCATAAGGTGGCGTACAATTGGCGACGTCAGTGTTAAGGCATGGTTTGGCCAGGGGGGGGCCGTCATTGTAAATAATTTGTTCTTAACTTTTCTAGGGTAGAGGGCAGCATTCGGAATTTTGGATGAAAAGCATGCCCAAATTATACGGCCTGCTACTCGTGCCCAGAAGATATGATATGCATATAACTGGTAGAACTGGATAGAAAACTAAAGTTTCCAAAACTGTTAAGTGTCTGAGTATAACAGAACTGACTTAGCAGGCGAAAACCTGAGAAAAATCCATTCAGGGAGTAGTTTTTTTTGTTGGTTTTGTAGTTTAATCAATGCCATTACAGTATCCATTGACTTAGGACTCCATTTGCAGTTCCTATGCCTTCCACTAGATGTCAACAGTCTTTAGAAATTGTTTCAGACTTGTATTCTGATAAATGAGGGAGTAAGACCAGTCTGAATGAGTGGACCCTGACGTGTCAGAGCTTTTTCATACGCAATCCTGAGAGAGTGCATTTCTTGTTTACCTTTTATATTGACAACATTATTGTCCGGTTGAAATATTACAGATCATTTAGGCTAAAAACCTGAGGATTGAATATAAACATCGTTTGACATGTTTCTATGAACTTCACGGATACAATTTGGATTTTTTTGTCTGCCTGTTTTGACTGTGTTTGAGCCTATGGATTACTGAAGAAACCACGAACAAAACGGGGGGTTTTGGATATAATGAGACTTTATCGAGTAAATGAATATCTTCTGAGTGCAACCATATGAAGATCAAAGGTAAGGGATTAATTTTCACTATTTCTGAGTTTTGTAACTCTTCTGCTTGGCTGGTTACTGTTTGTAATGATTTGTCTACTGGGCTATGTTCTCAAATAATCGTAAGGTATGTTTTCGCCGTAAAGCATTTTTAAAAATCTGACACCGTGGTTGGATTCACAAGAAGTTCATCTTTATACCTTTGTAAAATATGTTTTGTTTTCTGAATTTTTACAATGTGCATTTCTGTATTTGGCGCTCTGCAATCTCACTGGATGTTGGCCAGGTGGAGCTTCCCACATACCCTAGAGGTTAACTATCTTGCCTAGTTAACTTGTTGAATCTAGGGGTCTTTAAAAAAATATATATAATAATAACATTCCCAAAGTAAACGGGCTATTTTTCAGGACCAGAAAATAGAATATGCATATAGCTTAGGATAGAAAGCACTAAAGTTTCCAAAACTGTAAAGATACTCAGACTATAACAGAACTGATATGGCAGGCAAAAGAATGAGAAAAATCCAATCAGCAACACAGCAGTTTCTAAATAAGAGTCGCTTCCTATGCTTCCCTATTGAGCAGTGAATGGGATATCAACGAGATTCCTTTTTCTATGGCTTCCTTAATGTGTCTAGTATCACAAGACAGTTTCAGGCTTTTATTTTGAAAAATGAGCCTGAGCGACAACATTGCGTCAGTGTCCACCTGATGGCTCTGTGTATTTCTCGCGCAAAAGTCAGAGGTAGCCATTTTTCCACCCGGTCTTACTGAAAAAAACTCTGTCCCGGTTGATATATTATCGAATAGATATTTGAAAAACTTGAGGATTGATTATAAACAACGTTTGCCATGTTTCTGTCGATATTATGGAGCCAATTTTGAATATTTTTCGGCGTTGTCGTGAACGCAATTTCCGGTTGTTTTCTCAGCCAAACGTGAAGAAATAACGGAGCTATTTTTGGCTACAAAAATTATTTTTCTGGAAAAAAGGAACATTTGCTATCTAACTGGGAGTCTCGTGAGTGAAAACATCCGAAGCTCATCAAAGGTAAGCGATTTAATTTTTTTCTCCCGTTCATTTTAGCCGGCAACAGTTTTATTTATCAACTATTATTTCCGGCTAATGGAAAACCTGAGACATATCTAACATACAGCCACCACCATCACTTATTTTAAGGTGAGTCCATGAGAGCCGGGTAGGGAGCAGAGATGAGAGAGAGAGGCAGAGCTGAGCCAGAGGGAGCAACACTTACAGCCTGCAGGATGGCTTTGCTGTGTCGCCTTGACAACATCTCCAAGGCAGTCAGGGCCTGCTCCGCCACGTCAATGAACTGAATCACCTGAAGCTGCAGACAGAGAGAGCTATTATCATATCCACCACCGTTTTATGACTGCATAGGAATGAAGAGGGAACAAGAACATGAAAGACAAGAGAACAAGGTGTGGGCTAGGAAAACCTGGGTTGCATTCAGTAGGTATTAATTGTTAGGACATGTTTTCAAACATACTAGGCAGTACTGAAATTTGAATGTGTGTGTTTGGTGCCTACTGAACCTAAGCAGAGGGGGTTATCCTACCTTCTCCAGGAAGACGGGGATGGCATCCACGACCACAGCAGAGGACCGAGGCAGCGCCTCCATCATGTAAGTGAGAGCACGGGAGGCGTGGTTCATCTGAGCAGAGGCACGGGGTAAGATACAGATTTCACAAACATAACTCCAAAGGAATCCTTGTTGGCTGAAACCACAGTTAAAACACTGTACTGAGATACAGTTATTTTATTTGCAACAAAATATAACCAGGAGAGAGTGTGGCACCTCGCAATGTAGGCCTAATGTCATGGTGAAAAACAAATATCACTGGGTCCCCCCCAAAGATATAAGCTCAGGATACTCACAATGTCAAAGTTATGCTCCATCTGTAACAATGTCATCTGTAAAGAAGAGGGGATTAAGGGACTTAGCAAATCAAGTCACTGTGTAAAACGACTTAAGACTAAAGGCAGACAGCATTTTGTGACTCACCAGAGCAGGCACCACGCTCTTCACGGGGAAGCCTCCTAGTGTCTCCTCGTTGCCCATCACTAGCAGCTGGCACATCTCGATAGCGGCCTGGAGCTGCTGGGACTCGTCGCCGGTGGCCTGCAGGCCCTGCAGCAGCTGCTGAGCCTTGGAGCCTGGGAGGAGAGGAGGGATAAAGCAGGTCAGAGTAGAGACTAAATAGCAGGGCCAGTATTCACAGGAGTAGGAGTGCTGATATAGGATCAGTTTAGCCCTTAAGATAAAAGCTAAACCCCTCGCCATATAATGAGATTATATGGCGAGGGGGAAATCAGACCCTAGATCAGCACTCCTCTGAGAATTTTTTAAAATATGGGCCCTGCCAGGAGTGCAGTCAGCACACACTTGGATTAGAGTTGAGTGAATAGCAGGTTAGAAGAATAAAGACAGATATAAGTGAACTCAACATGCCTCCCCTGAGGGAGAATGGAAACATCCTGCTCACTTGGGGCTCCAGAGTGGCGCTGCGGTTTAAGGCACTGCATCTCAGTGCTAGAAGCTTCACTACAGACCCTGGTTCGATCCCGGGCTGTATCACAACCAGCATGATCGGGAGTCCCATAGGGCGGTGCACAATTGGCTCAGTGTTGTCCGGGTCATGGGAGGGTTTGGCCGGGGTAGGCCGTAATTGTATATAAGAATGTTCTAAACTGACTTGCCTAGTTAAATAAAAGTTTTTTTTAAAGAAATAAAAAAGATGTTAAGTGGTAATTAAATGGATTCTGGACACAGACAAGATGGTGTAGCACTCACTGGCTCCACTGCCTATAGTTCTGTGAAACAGCTGGGACATGCGGGGTCCCAGGGGCCCAAAGAGGTGTGGGGGTAGACCCCTGGCCTCCAGCAGGGCTGTGGGGAGAAAACAGCTAGGTTAGACAACAACCAAAGATCCCGCAACACCAACAAGGGCTGACAGGGAACTCTTAGACAGGAACATTGGCACCTGTATCTAAGGAAAGCTGTGATCGTCATACCTTGGAGTCTGCCCATTTCAGAGTCATCGGACTCACTCTCACCGGATGTGGTCATCCCTACAGCTCCGGCCACTGAGCTAGAAGCTGGAGAAAATTAAGGGGCAATTAAATCACCATTGTCCTCATCAAAATTACAACAAATGTACCAAACAAAGAGTTCAAGTCCTTGAACAAAGAGTTCAAGGATCATACACACCTAGGCAGGCCTAGGAAAACAGTCAACGATCTTTTAGTGTACACACACACACCAAGCAGAGGCTATATCAAGCTTTAGCTGGCTCCTATGCATTTAGAACAAACACATACCAGATATTTGTGGGATAGTGCAAAGGTTTTTATCCACTAAGGGTCAAGGGGAGAGAATCTCTGCTACCACAAGCAGGTAGTGCTACACCTATAAATGGTACACATGTCCCTGACCATGTGAGCTGAGAAGGAAAAACTCTGTGCCCTAGTCGCAGAAGGTACCTGTACCCGAAGCCCCCTGCGGGGCCTCATCAGTGCGGGCAGCCGAGGAGTTGGCCCCATCCTGGTTGTTGTCCGAGTCAGCCATCTTCTCTTGTCGGCGAGCTTCGGCTGCCCCGCGCTTGCCCAGGCCTGAGCCTCGCCGACTGGGGGGGGGGGGGGGCATAGTGGGACTGAGTGACTACACAAACTAGACCACAAAGCCCACAATCAAACATGGCAGTACACAACTGACATTCCTGGTCATAAGGCATCACTAACTTACACTTGTGTTTCGCAATGTGAACATCTGTTCATACACACACACACACACACACACACACACGTGCAGGTACCGACAAGAAGCGTGTTCATAAAATGGGTGAACACTGTGTCATATTTTAGAAACCAGGAAACACTGGACAGTTAATTGAAAGGAATAATTCAACTAAAACCACTAATTCAGTGTTAAATAAATAAAAAAAGTTTAATTTTGTCATAATAAGGTTGTTAGCAACATGTCGAAATCTGTTGCAGCTCAAGTCGACCATAACACACAATGCAAGGCGCTCTCACATGGGGGGCTAGGTAGCTGGCTAGCAAATACAGCTACACATAATAATGACAAAAACAATATTAGCATGTGAAGTAGCTAGCCAGCTGTAAAATTGACAAACTGCAGGAGTCTACAACCATGTTCAACCTGCAGATCATCTGCCTCAAGGAGGGGGGTGCTGACCTTGCTATGGCAACAGCCCATACATGCGGTAAAGAGGTTCATGGAACACCGGGGCAAGAGCAAGGATGCATCATTGGCAGCCATTCAAAAAAATCTGATCCAACAGTGGATATTGATGATTTAGGAGTTCTCACGACCTCACTAATGTGGTTACTATAATCCGATATGGATATATTTAGTCCTTTTCGGGTTTGGAAAAATGTCTGCTAAATGCTAACTCCTATTTGTATAAGCTGGTAGCATAGCTAGCCTTAGAGATTAGTTTTAAGTGTGATGCAGTTGATTGGTGATGACGTTAACATGTATTGGGGTTGACATCCACTCAAGTATTATACTCGGATGTTTACCGCAACATTGTGTGAAATACACAAATAACCTAAAAGTAGGCACAATAAGGGATTCTGAATCTTTCCCCATGGGGGAGTTCCCATTGTTTTGGTCGAGTTCCATAGATCTATTTACAGAATCTCTGCTTTCCCACAGACATAGCCAAGGGCAAGAAGGGAGGAGAAAGGTTCATTGCAGATTTTTTTCAACCCTTATTTTTATCAGGTAAGTTGACTGAGAACACATTCTCATTTACAGCAATGACCTGGGGAATAGTAACAAGGGAGAGGAATGAGCCAATTGGAAGCTGGGGATGATTAAGTGGCCATGGAATTTAGCCAGGACACAGGGGTTAACACCCTTACGATAAGTACCATGGGATCTTTAGTGACCAGAGAGTTAAGAAACCCATTTAACATTCCATCCGAAAGACAGCACCCTATACAGGGCAATGTCCCCAAACCCTGTCCTGCGGCATTGGGAAACTGAGTTTAATCATTTGGTCAACTGTTTTGTTTGAACACATCTAAGCTAAATATATACGTCGTCACGACGACAGACAGATTGATGCCTATACCATCTATTGACTGATTTGGTAATCTGGAGTGCAGGTAATTATTTGAAAAGGCTTATGAAATGTGATAGAGTTATTCCCCATCTCCAGTGACAAGAACTTTATGATGCTTTACAAGACGATTTCCTGATTCCACACTGTCAACTTAGAAGTTAAATCATGGTGAAAATAGTTATTTTACCAACTCATAGAACATAACCAAATTGACAGGATATGTCATGTCTAGAGTGGATTTTCCCCTTTAAACATATTAGGTATTGCCAAGGAAGCCACCCACTTTCATAAAATATTGGATGTATAGTTTAATACTTTTTGTACACACCGAAATACAGCAGACTACAATTGACTTGGGGCATTAGACTGGAGAAGTTGAGAGACGACCGAGCAGTGAGAGGCTGTAGTACCTGGTGCTGGCGCAGGAGCCCGTGGTCTTCTGGCGTGTGCTCCGCCGAAAGCTGGGGAGCTCTGCTGGAGGAGACTCGCTGCGCTTCTTAGTGGACTTCCTCAAACCTAATGAGACACGAGGAGTCAATGAGTAAACAGTCAAGGCAAAAGACAGGAAAAACCACAGTGATAGTAAACCACTAGAAATGTGTTATATTGTTCTATCATGATAACCAGTTTATCCATTTCCATCACTTAATTACAGTGGGGCAAAAAGTATTTAGTCAGCCACCAATTGTGAAAGTTCTCCCACTTAAAAAGATGAGAGAAGCCTGTAATTTTCATCATAGGTACACTTCAACTATGACAGACAAAATGAGAGAGAAAAAAATCCAGAAAATCACATTGTAGGGTTTTTAATGAATTTATTTGCAAATTATGGTGGAAAATAAGTATTCGGTCACCTACAAACAAGATTTCTGGCTCTCACAGACCTGTAACAACTTCTTTAAGAGGCTCCTCTGTCCTCCACTCGTTACCTGTATTAATGGCACCTGTTTGAACTTGTTATCAGTATAAAAGACACCTGTCCACAACCTCAAACACTCACACTCCAAACTACTATGGCCAAGACCAAAGAGCTGTCAAAGGACACCAGAAACAAAATTGTAGACCTGCACCAGGCTGGGAAGACTGAATCTGCAATAGGTAAGCAGCTTGGTTTGAAGAAATCAACTGTGGGAGCAATTATTAGGAAATGGAAGACATACAATACCACTGATAATCTCCCTCGATCTGGGGCTCCACGCAAGATCTCACCCCATGGGGTCAAAATGATCACAAGAACAGTGAGCAAAAATGCCAGAACCACACGGGGGGACCTAGTGAATGACCTGCAGAGAGCTGGGACCAAAGTAACAAAGCCTACCATCAGTAACACTACGCCGCTAGGGACTCAAATCCTGCAGTGCCAGACGTGTCCCCCTGCTTAAGCCAGTACATGTCCAGGCCCGTCTGAAGTTTGCTAGAGAGCATTTGGATGATCCAGAAGAAGACTGGGAGAATGTCATATGGTCAGATGAAACCAAAATATAACTTTTTGGTAAAACTTCAACTCGTCGCATTTGGAGGACAAAGAATGCTGAGTTGCATCCAAAGAACACCATACCTACTGTGAAGCATGGGCGTGGAAAAATCATGCTTTGGGGCTGTTTTTCTGCAAAGGGACCAGGACGACTGATCCGTGTAAAGGAAAGAATGAATGGGGCCATGTATCGTGAGATTTTGAGTGAAAACCTCCTTCCATCAGCAAGGGCATTGAAGATGAAACGTGGCTAGGTCTTTCAGCATGACAATGATCCCAAACACACCGCCCGGGCAACGAAGGAGTGGCTTCGTAAGAAGCATTTCAAGGTCCTGTAGTGGCCTAGCCAGTCTCCAGATCTCAACCCCATAGAAAATCTTTGGAGGGAGTTGAAAGTCCGTGTTACCCAGCAACAGCCCCAAAACATCACTGCTCTAGAGGAGATCTGCATGGAGGAATGGGCCAAAATACCAGCAACAGTGTGTGAAAACCTTGTGAAGACTTACAGAAAACATTTGACCTCTGTCATTGCCAACAAAGGGTATATAACAAAGCATTGAGATAAACTTTTGTTTTTGACCAAATACTTATTTTACACCATAATGTGCAAATATATTCATAAAAAAAATCTGTAATTTTCTGGATTTTTTCTCTCTCATTTTGTCTGTAATAGTTGAAGTGTACCTATGATGAAAATTACAGGCCTCTCGTCTTTAAGTGGGAGAACTTGCACAATTGGTGGCTGACTAAATACTTTTTAGCCCCACTGTATATGTAACGCAAATGATTGAGCTATGCAGAGATGCCACTTTATACAATGTTGGTTTAGTCTACAATGGTGGCTTAAGATATTTCACCCAATCCGTTTCAGCAGTGATAAGGGGTGTTTTTCCAGTAGAAAAACTGGAATTTCAGTTTACTCCCTAAAGTTTATATTTTTGCCCCAACCCTGATTTTAACTGACAAGTACAGGAGTGGTGGTTGACAAGTGGCATAACGGTCAAGAGCATAGCAAGGACTGGTTCAGAGGGGGTCGGCACCAGTCACTCATAACAGTAAGGGACAGTCACACACTGACAGCTCTGGTGTTGTTCTCAGTCGAGAGCCCAGTACCACCGACACTGGGTGAAAGTATAAATAGCCCATCTCTCATTAGTACAGAACAACCTTCATGCTAAACCTGAGGGTCCCAACAGAATGCAAAAATATGACACCGACTGACCTTTTCAAGTAGCCACAAACGCAACCACACACCTCAGTCATGTCCCCCAGTAACACCAGTTACCCAAAAGAATAATCAAAATGACAATGTGTTGTTTCTACAGCAGGAATCCTGTTGCAGCCACACCGCGCACCCACCATGCAATCTGGCTTTACTCACCATTATAGCAGCAGAGAGGACAGACTGAGAATATGTGTGTGAGACAGTGTGCACTACAAGTTACAAAATGTGCCCCTCCCCCCTTAATAAAAGTGGGTGAATCACTCGCGCACCCCCCCCCCCCCCCCCCCAGTGAAAACATGATGCCTGCTAGTTGGCCGGCCGTCAGGCAGGGTGGGCTGGTCTAGGTAACATGTTTGGAGCTGGGCCCTGTGGCAGCGTGCCCAGCCTCAGTTACCATCTTGGAATCCCCTACCCCAAACCAGAACACACTGATCATCTTCCACTCACCCGCATGCACTACATTTGTGACAGCTCCCCCCTAACCCACCTAGGAGCTTTAAACTCAAGACTGTACGAGTCTGAACATTGAGCCATGCAGTCACTCTTCTTCAAAACAAACTACAGCCAGTCTGACCTTCACCTTACACTACAATTACCATAATGCATCGCTGTGTTGTGAACTCCGTAACCTCAGGGCTGATTGTGTCTGATCTGACAGCAAAAATGTAATGCCTCCAAGCACGTTAGCGAGCCCTTACCACCTACCTAACACCTGAGAGGCCGTAGTAAATCAGTCTGTCCTTCACAAATATCCATTTGCGCCGCAGTCCAACTGGCTACAGTACAGCCACCAGACAGATTATTTACATCTTCCAGTTTGAGGCTGGCCTGGTACTGACACCTGAAACAGTCAAGCCAGGTATTTGCAGATCTTTAAGGCACATTTTCTCCCCAAATTCGATCTCCTTTCATCGCTGCAACTGCCCAACGGGCTCGGGAGGTGAAGGTCAAGTCATGAGTCATCCGAAATACAACCCGCCAAACCACACTTCTTAACACCCACCTACCTAACCCGGTAGCCAGCCGCACCAATGTGTCGGAGGAAACACCGTTCAACTGTCGACCGAGGTCAGCCTGCCACAAAGAGTTGCTAGAGCGAGATGAGCCAAGTAAAGCCCACCCTGGCCAAACCCTCCCCTAACCCGGACGACACCAGGCCAATTGCGTGCCGCCTTATGGAACTCCCGAACTCAGCCGGTTGTGATACGGACTGGAATCAAACCCAGGTCTGTAGTGACAGTGCCTTAGGCCTCCTGAGTGGCGCAGCAGTCTAAGCAATGTGGTTAACCACTACACTTATACTAAGCCATACACTCCAGATCTGTAAACTTTAAAGGGTTAGGGCCAAAGGGAACGAAGAAGCAAATTTGGACCACCTATATCAGTTACATGTGCATCTGTGGGAGTTTATATGCAAGGTTCGCTCTGTGTGTCCATGCATGCTCATCAGCACCGACTGTCTGCGCAGGGTTAATCCCCGCCTGGTGTGTGTAGCAGGTCCCAGTGCAGAGTGAGTTTCTGTAACTGAAGCCGCAACAAGGGTCCTGTGACATTTAATCCCGGAGTGTAACCTCTACCAGAGCACCACAACGACCCTCCAAAGACTGCTGCTCACACTGCCCTACAACCTTTGAACCTGAAGGAAGCAAACCCTTGACCCTGGTTGGCTCACCACCATCGAAAATATGAGCACCCCAAACCCAACTCCCCCTTGGTTGAAGGGAAATGTGACACGGTACACACAGGTACGAGGAGAGGGCAGGACAAACTCACTTGCTAGTTTGGCTTGTAGTCCTGAGGGTCCAGGTTTAGAGGCGGTCTCTGTCTTGGAGGAGCTGGGTAGGGACAGTTTGGGCTTTGGCAGGTTGACCTTGGGACTGAAGCGGGCCGCCCACTCAAACTTGGACGAGACGGCGGCTTTGGCCTGCTCCTTGTCGCGGGTGCTTCGGCGTGGAGAGGGGCTCGAGGCGGAGCGGGAACGACGTGCCTTGTTCTGGTCTTTGCCCTGCTTGAGCCTGGCACCCTGTGTGGCGGTAGCACTGTTGGTGCCTGTGGAGGAGGAAGAAGAGGTGGAGGCAGAAGAGGAGGAGTCAGTCACAGTGCTACACCCAGCTTTGGCTGAGGCGGCCGACTTCGACGCCAGCTTGGTGGGTTTTGCAAATCTGCCGTCGGTACGGTTGGGGAGCGACCCAGCAGTGCTGCTCAGACAGGGGAGGGAGTCAGCCTTATTCCGTTTAAGAGTCGGTGAAGCCCCAGAGGCCCCGCTCTTCTTGCTCTGGCCGCGGCCTGTAGGCAGCTCTGGAGCCACGGGTCTCTTCTTGGAGGATTTGGCGGGGCCTTTCTTGGCCTCAGTGGTATGGTCTCTGGGTGGGGGGTTGGATTTTGACTTCTTGGCTGGGGTGTAGGTGTTAAGGTCAGGTGCAGAATTTCTCTTCAACCCTCGGGTGGTGCCTTCAGTCTTGGATTGGTGTCCTATTGGCTCTCGCTCTGATGTACCTGCGGCCTCTGGGTCGCCTTGCAGCACAAATGAAGCCACAGACAGTGACAGACTGCTACTCCCAGGGCGGTGGAGGACAGGAGAAAAAGAGAACCTTTTAGCACAGTGTCCAAACTGGAAAGTGATTAAGTACAACGCTTCCATTCAGTTAATTTAGGCCTACAGTAAATAGCCAATGGCGCTATAGATTGAAAAACAATAGTTAGTTACATTTTTATCTAAGCGCAATACCCACAAACACACAGTGAGTGCGAAGGAGAGAGGGGTACCTTCTTGAGCTGTGCCCTCTGGACTGGCCAGAGGCTGAGCTGGGTGCGGCTCTGGAAGCCTTAGATTTAGATCTTCTACTTTCAGGAGGGGAATTTGCTTTATGTTTTACCTGCTCTGACTGCAACCTGTAAGGTGGGGAATTAAAGAGCAAGTGAGTGTGGATTGTGTAAATCACTCCATATCATTATTAGAAGACTTGATTAAGTCATTCCCACATCATTGTTCACCCATCCTGTACTGCTCCAAGGAATTCCTCTGGAGAACACCATGCAAAAACAATCGAAATATACTTGAAGATTAATACACAAGACACCAAATAATGCTTTTTCCTTTAACTCAACACATTGGAAAGGCTCGCGACAACGATGACTTACCTTCCTGCGACTGTATGGTCTTGTGGCTGGGCCGCAGCAGTGTTCCTCTGTGAACGGCGCAGTGACCCCCCTGGATTGGAATTAGGCCGGTTGGACATTGGCACCTCTCTCCTGAAGGGACATACCCTTTCTAGACACTACCATTCACTAGGCCGAGGAGAAGAGAATAAAGATCAGATCACGGGTGAGACATCAGGGTGCCCTTGCGATTACCATGATCCCAAACCAAGTAAAAAGCCAATGGACAGATGTGTTGGCTATTGATGTCAATGCTGCCGTTTTACTCAAAGTATTCCATAAACCCCACTAAATGATCACATGAATTGGGCTGCCTGTGTAAACACAGCCCTAGTAAATGAATCACAAAAATGTACACCTGATACAAGCCCCTGCCTAACAAAACAATCGTATTACCATTTGTTTGAAGGCAGTAAAGGGCAGTATGCAAGATCAATGAGCCTCGGCCCAACATCACACGGAGACATACACCTCTAAAATCTGATCAGACCAAAGATAGATGGCTGATTGATCCAATGAGACAATGACGACAGGCCCAAAATAACTGTACACTAACTTAAAACAAAGAAGCATATAGATTTAAAAGCAGTGATGGACCCATGACATTTTTGGCCAATACCGATATTATACTTACCAAAAAACCTGATACCGATATTAAAAGTTTTTGGGGCCTTTTAAGCATTCTATTACGGTTAAATAGTTAACACACACAGACGCAGCGGTCTAAGGCACTGCATCTCAGTGCAAGAGGCGTCGCTACAGTCCCTGGTTCGAATCCAGGCTGTATCACATCAGGCCGTGATTGGGAGCCCCATAGGGCGGTGCACAATTGGCCCAGCGTCTTCCGGGTTAGGCCGGAGTACGCCATCCTTGTAAATAAGAATGTGTTCTTAACTGATTTGCCTAGTTAAATAAAAGGTTACACACACTAGAGGTCGACCGATTATGATTTTTCAGCACCGATACCGATTATTGGAGGACCAAAAAGCCAATAACGATTAATCGGACGATTTAAAAAAAAAACATTTACTTGTAATAATGACAATTACAACAATACTGAATATACACTTATTTTAACTTAATATAATACATCAATAAAATCAATTTATCCTTCAATAAATCATGAAACATGTTCAATTTGGTTTAAATAATGCAAAAACAAAGTGTTGGAGAAGAAAGTAAAAGTGCAATATATGCCAAGTAAGAAAGCGAATGTTTAAGTTCTTTGCTCAGAACATAACATATGAAAGCTTGTGGTTCCTTTTAACATGAGTCTTCAATATTCCCAGGTAAGAAGTTTTAGGTTGTAGTTATCGGAATTATAGGACTAATTCTCTATACGATTTGTATTTCATATCCCTTTGACTATTGGATGGTCTTATAGGCACTTTAGTATTGCCAGTGTAACAGTATAGCCTCCATCCCTCTCCTTGCTCCTACCTGGGCTCGAACCAGGAACACATCGATAACAGACACCCTCGAAGCAGCGTTAACCATGCAGAGCAAGGGGAACAACTACACCAAGTCTCAGAGTGAGTGACGTTTGAAATGCTATTAGCGCACACCCTGCTAACTAGCTAGCCATTTCACATTGGTTACACCAGCCTAATCTTGGGAGTTGATTGGTTTGGAGTCATAAACAGCGCAATGCTTGAAGCATTGTGAAGAGCTGCTGGCAAAACACACGAAAGTGCTGTTTGAATGAACGCTTACGCGCCTGCTTGTCCCTACCGTCGCTCAGTCAGATACTTGTATGCTCAGTCAGATTATACGCAATGCAGGACACGCTAGATAATATCTCGTAATATCATCAACCATGTGTGGTTAACTAGTGAATTTGATTGATTGTTTTTTTATAAGATAAGTTTAATGCTAGCTAGCAACTTACCTTGGGTTACTGCATTCGCGTAACAGGCAGTCAGTCTCCTTGTGGAGTGCAACGGTCGTTATTGCGTTGGACTTATTAACTGTAAGATTGCAAGCTTGGATCCCCCAAGCTGACAATGTGAAAATCTGTTGTTCTGCCCCTGAACGAGGCAGTTAACCCACCGTTCCTAGGCCTTCATCGAAAATAAAAATGTGTTCTTAACTGACTTGCCTAGTTAAATTAAGATTAAATAAAAAGGTGTAAAAAAATGTTTTTTAAATTTATTTGGCGTCCAAAAATACCAATTTCCGTTTGTTATGAAAACATGAAATCGGCCATAATTGATCAGCCATTCTGATTAAATTGGTCGACCTCTAACACACACGCGCAAAAGTAATTTTGTTGGTATTTACATATACCCCCATTACCAGTAAAACAAACATTTCTTTCACTTACTTGCTGTGCCGTTTTGTTGTTCAGTCGTTTCATTCTCAACCAGGATTTCTCATGGTATGTAATGCCATTTGGGTCTTTGAGTGTCAAATAAGCTTGTTGACCAATCAGGACCTGAATATGACTGCACGTCACAATTTAACACGTTCATCAATTTGGTACATAGTGTAATAACAATCACTCGTATTTCACGTCACAACGATTCAGCGATACGTATGCTATGATGCCGGTAAAGTTCTCGCGCACCTACAGTTCTGGTCACTAAAAAAAACATCTATGTTCTTCCCCAAAAACATAGCAAAATGACAATCTGTTTCAGTAGCTATATAGCGAAAATAACTAATAACCCAAATTTATAACAGTTCTTATTTAATTAATGGTGGTCGGACGCATCTGTGAAGCCACATTAAGGATTAGCCACAATAGCGGACTTTGCGGTTAGCCTTCAAAATAAGTAGCATAATTCTACTATTTGTATTAATTTACATCATTGTCAATGTCATACTTTTATTTTGAAGGGAAACCGCAAATTCCACTACTCTGCCTAATCCTTATTGTGGCTAGCTTCACAACAACCTTCGAGCCTCACTAGCCACTTGAAGCTAGCTGGCTGCTTATAACATTAGCTTTGGGCAACAGGGTTAAGTAGCTGGCTAGCTATTTATTTTCATGAATTAAAGTTCAATTTCAATAGGCGAACAAGTGGCAACGCACAAGATTCCTAAATCATTGCCAAGAATAATGAAAATGACTGCAGTTTCTACTGGTCATTGTTTTCAGGCTGGTGCTAGCTAGTTAACAAGCTAAAGCTAGCTACCTCAGAAGTTGCGGTCGAACAAGTAATGCCTTATTACCAACGCGGTATTGTAAACACATCGTTCGCGCCAGTGTGTGCTTGTTTGCAGACTTCTGTTGTACAGCTTTGACAGTACTACTGATAGTGGTGGCACTTGGATTGCACGTGCAAATTCAGAACACACAACTAATTTGACATGCATATTTTTTGACACGCAAAGACCCAAACGACATTCCACAGTATGGAGTGAGGCTAATAGCAGTGACGCTATTACTGTGTAACTCCGGTAGGGCAACATGTGTACTGGTGCTCAACCAGTCGGCGAAAGCCAACTTCACACAAGACAGATAATGGATGATTGCCAAGGGCAATGAATTGCATTATCCTGGCGTTAATGGATTTCGCCTGAGTTGTAAGACATTTTCAGTGAGACTCTTTAACGGCTGCTCGAATTTTTGACTGCTCAAGCCACACAGCAGACATTGTGGGCTAGGTCATGAATAATGTGTTGCACATGGCGTTATTACGCCATGTACCTACGTTACATAGGTATGCACTGTTGCATAGACATTGGTTTTTAACATTGGCGTTAAACTAGACATCGGGCCGATACCAATGTTGGCATTTTTAGCTAGTATCGGCCTATTCCGATATCGTGCATTCCTAGTTATTTTTAGATTATTACACCTAGCTATATAGTTAGCTAATTACAGTTACTGAAACAGTAACTAGCTAGCCTTTTAATTTTTATGACCAGCACTTTAGGTGCCCGAGACAACCAGCATCATAGCATATGTATTGATGAAACGTTGTGACATATGAAATATGAGTGATAGTGTAATAACTACTTTTTTTTAACGTCTGTGTTAAATTGTGACGTGCAGTCAATTCAGGTCCTGATGGGTCAACCGGCTTATTTGACACATCAAAAGTGTATCTTTGACAAACAAAGACCTAAACGGCATCCTATAGAAATCCTGGGTGAGAATGAAACGACTGAACAACGAAACAGCACAGCAAGCAAGAGAAAGAAATAGGTTGATTGTTTTACTGGTAATGGGGACATATGTAAATACCAACAAAATAACTTGATGTGTAACCTTTATTTAACTAAGCAAGTCAGTTAAGAACAAATTGTTATTTACAATGACAGCCTACCCCAGACCACTTGTGCGCCGCCCTATGGGACTCCAATCACAGCCAAATGTGATACCGTCTGGATTCGAACCAGGGACTGTAGTGACAGCTCTAGCATTGAGATGCAGTGCCTTAGACCACTGCATCCATGTGTGTGTTTCAACTATGCAACTGTACTAGAACGCTTAAAAAGGCCCCAATTTTTTTAAACTTTTTTTTTGGATTCAAAAAATAAAATTTAAATCGGTGTATTGTTTCTTTTGCCAAGGAATATATCAGAATCGGCCAAAAATGTTACATCGGTGCATAACTAATCTTGATAGAGTGTCTTGTTTTGACGTGTTAACTTATTAGCATAGACGTGAAATATGTCTAAAATTTACTCTCACGTTGAGACTAAATATAACTCATGTCAATAATCTTTTACCCCAAAGTTGTGCATGAATCGGTTGTTGCTAAACAACCCACATGTCTATATCCAAGCCATATTGATGGAGAATGGTGATATCGTACAGGCCACGAATTACAAATCATGAGTAAGATAATTGACAATTCCCTCCAACCTTGATATTGAGATACCAATGGCGTGCTGTTCTGTTGCACAAGACTTGATTCAACCCTGAATTGAATTGCTAAATTTAAAAAGCAAATGCCCAATTTCACAAGATAAACGCTGCAGTTTGAAATTAAGCAAATCTAGATATTTACATTTGTCTTCTAATAGAGTGGAGGTGAGAATGCCAGGGAGGCTGAAATTAACAGCTTAGCGGGGGTTCCAATTTTATTTCACCTTTTTTGATTCACACAACGCATCCTCAGATCCTCAAAAAGTTCTACAGCTGCACCACCGAGAGCATGGTTGCGTCACTGGTTGCATCACTGCCTGGTATACAACTGCTCGGCACCCGACTGCAAGGCACTACAGAGGGTAGCGTGTACGGCCCAGTACATCACTGGGACCAAGCTATACCAGGCGGTGTCAGAGGAAAGCCCTCTGACCCTAGTCAGAGACTGTTCTCTCTGCTACTGCACGGCAAGCGGAACCATAGCGCTAAGTCTAGGTCCAAGAGGCTTCTAAACAGCTTCTACCTCCAAGCCATAAGACTCCCGAACAGCTAAAATGGCACCCCCCCCACACTATTCTGTTTATTATCTATACATAGTCACTTCACCCCTACCTACATGCACATATTACCTCGACTAACATTGTACTAGCACCCCTGGTATAAAGCCTCACTATTATTTTACTGCTGCTCTTTAATTATTTGTTATATTTATTTGTATTTTTCTTAATCAATTTTCTTAAAAACGGCATCATTGGATAAGGGCTTGTAAGTAGGCATTTCACTGTAATGTCTACACCTGTTGTATTCGGCGCATGTGACAAATACAATTTGACCTAGGCCTACTGCCACCAAAACGCATTACAGAGGAACTTATCAGCTGTGAGTAAAAACCCCAACTGGAAGGAAAGGGAGAATCACATTGCAAAAAAGGGGGTCAACTTCATGCAAGAATCAGATACTAGTCACTCTTAAATTATGGCTGACATTCATTAATGCACTTCCAAATTTAGGTCATATTGTATTATACACAAAAATAAAATATAATTTGATTCTGCAACAGGCAACTTTGAGATTCCATATTATATACACTGAACAAAAATATAAAAATGGATTTTTCACAAGCTGAAAAATGAGATCCCAGAAATGTTCCATATGCACAAAAAGCTTAGTTCTCAAATTGTGCACCAATTTGTTTACATCCCCGTTAATGTATGTTAATGTATTAAGGTGGATGGATTACCAAGATAATCCATCCACCTGACAGATGTGGCATATCAAGAAGCTGATTAAACAGCATGATCATTACACAGGTGCACCTTGTACTGGGACAAAAATGTAATGCTAAAATGTGCAGTTTTATCACAAGACAATGCCACTGATATCTCAAATTTTGAAGGAGCGTTAAATTGGCTTATTGACTGCAGGAATGTCCACCAGAGCAGTTTTCATCCCTCCATCGTAAACAGCCTCCAACGTCGTTTTAGAGAATTTGGTGTTAAGTCCAACTGGCCTCACAACCACGTGTAACAACACCGGCCCAGGACCTCCACACTCATCTTCTTAACCTGCGGGACAGTCTGAGACCAGCCACTCGGACAGGTGATGAAACTGTGCTTTTGAACTAAATAAATTCTGCACAAACATTCAGGGAAGCTCATCTGTGTGCTCGTCGTCCTCACCGGGGTCTTGACCTGACAGCAGTTTGGCGTTGTAACCAACTTCCATGGGCAAATGCTCACCATCGATGGCCACTGGCACACTAGAGAAGTGTGCTCATGGATTATTACTGGTTTCAACTGTACCGGGCAGGTGGTGTTGTGTGGGCAACCGGTTTGCTGATGTCAACATTGTGAACGGAGTGCCCCAGAGAGGCAGTGGGGTTATGGTATGGGCAGGCATAAGCTACGGACAACTAACACAGTTGCATTTTATTGATGGCAATTTTAATGCAGAGATACCGTGATGAGATCCTGAGGCCCATAACCGTGCCCTTCATCTGCCGCCATCACCCCATGTTTCAGCATAATGCAAGGCCCCAATTCCTGGAAGCTGAAAATGTCCCCGTTCTTCAATGGCCTGCATACTCACCAGACATGGCACCCATTGGGCATGTCTATTTATTTTGCTCCTTTGCAACCCATTATTTTTATTTCTACTGTGCACATTGTTCAACTGCAAATCTTCCACTTCAGTGTTTTACTTGCTATTATTGTATTTACTTTGCCACCATGGCCTTTTTTTGCCTTTACCTCCCTTATCTCACTCACCTCATTTGCTCACATCGTATATAGACTTGTTTCTACTGTATTATTGACTGTATGTTTGTTTATTCCATGTGTAACTCTGCTGTTGTTAAATGTGTCAAACTGCTTTCCTTTCTCTTGGCCAGGTCGCAATTGTAAATGAGAACTTGTTCTCAACTTGCCTACCTGGTTAAATAAAGGTGAAATAAAAAATATTTGGGATACTCTGGAATGATGTGTATGACAGCGTGTTTCAGGTCCTGCCAATATATCCAACAACTTTGCACAGCCAATGAAGAGTGGGACAACATTCCACTGCATGAGGCAAATGTTAGTCCCACCAGATACAGACTTGTTCTCATTCACGCAACTACCCTTTTATATATTTTTTAATTAGGGAGCCAATTTGTTTTCAGCACTGATTTCCATGACTGATCAAAACTTGTTCTCTCATGCATCTCATCACTATGCAGCAGACAGACATATGGTGAGCAATATTTTGGAACATCAAACCACAATAAAATTTCAGTATGGAATCACAATACATATTGAATCACATTACATATAGTATCAGCAGCTAAGTATCCTGATAATATCATAGAGGTCTGTGGCAATTCCCAGCCCTAGAGTCAACACAGTAAGATGGTAGGTAGACAAACATGCTGATTTGTAAACAACATTTCTGCTTCCATTAATTAGCTATGCATTTCTTTATGCAAAGTATCACCATCAATGATTCACTAAAGATCCTACGCAAATCCAAATGAGCAATATCCAATGAAATATGGTACTATGACAAATGAATATTTCAGGCCTTGCATTCTAAGTAAAAAAATAATCATAGGCTACATCACAGTAAAGGGCCTTCACCATGTAACGTTCCTGTGGCTCACCTACAATAAACACGCGAGTTTAAGTAAATGCTCATGTTAAGAGTCGAGGGGACTCAAAGATGGAATTTTAACAGACTTATTTCGTGAGTTGACTATGATGCACGTCTTAAAACATTTGAAATCTGATAAACTAGCTACATGTTCTTCACGCCCGATGTATGCCGTCACTCATGTTAAGACCCAATTTAACTGCGATATTGATCATAAAAATAATACAATTGGCAAGCTCGCAAGGCCATCTTTGCCAGGCCTTCTGACTCCATCCTAGTCTTTATTTATTCGTCCCAACTGACAATTAGCGTTTTACCATGTTCCACTGTAGTCATATACAATAGGCAGTTCATTACTTCGATTACTATAATAGCTGTCATTATAAATAGCTTTTATTAGCCTACACTAATTTCAAGCTCGTTTTACAAAGCGGCCTTCATGCTGACGTAGTTAGCACCAGCTAGGTGGTTAGCAAACCCAGTACCGTAATTTCAATTTGACAGTAAAATTAGCTACCAATAGACAAAGAGCCTAGATTGTAAAGCGATAAAGTATGACTTAGCTAAAATGTCTGGTTATTAATGTTAAAATACATTTAAGTCCGCAAATAACATGTTAGCTAGCTATGTATGAATGTAAGATGAGCTATGTGACATGAAAATGCGTAGTTGGTGGATTGTTGTCCTAAACATTCAGCTAACGTTAAAGACAACCGCACAAAAACATGTAGTTAAAAAAAATTACTTTAGCATGGAAACCACCTCAAAGGGAATGGCTAGCAAATCTAAATAACAATTGTCTAATCTTTCCATCGAAAATGGCAACATCGGTAGGACTAATATTAACTTCGCACCAGAGCAAGCTTGCTAACGTTAACTAGCTTTCTTGTTGGGACAGGCTAGCTACGTTAATTTAATAGTTGTTGAAATGGGATGTCAGACAAACTACATCCAATGATATTCACACGGCATTAAATAACGTTAATCTGGTCATTTAAGTTTTGTATTTAGCTGACGTTAGCTAGCTAACAGAATCTAGTTACATAGCTAACGGTAGTTCGCTGGCTAGTTTTGATAATTATTGTATCGCCTCAGTAATTTGCCAGCTGTCGACGTGTAAGAAACGCAAGGTTTAAAAGTAACGTTAGCTATGTAGCTAGCTGAACAAGCGTTTACTTGATTAGTAATGACTAGTCAAATGGGAAGCTAACGTTTCTTGCCGCTAGTTAGCAATGTTAAATGAGTTACCTGCTTACTTTCTAGCCTGACGTTATAAATTACTGTAGCTAGCTAACGTTGGCTCTATTAAATGGGGAATGCCATATTCAATAACACGATAACTTAACTTTTACTCACAAGTTGCAAGGTGGTAGCCAGCTAACGTTAGCCGCTTTTTAATATTATGTTAGATACTAACGTTACATGTTGACCTTAACCCGAACAATATCGGGTTAGGTAAGTTAGCTAAAAAGTTAGTGTTAACCTGGCTAACAAATGTCGCTAACTTCGACAATTGCTAACGTCGTTAGCTATATAGCGAGGTATCTAGCTGGTAGCCAACCAACTAGCTAAAATGCTTGTTTCGCCGACTGGCTAACCGTATGCCATTTCCAATTCAAGAGTTATTGTTTGGTTAGCGAGCTTATTTTGTTTTACTAGCTACCTATGTTTATGGAAGAGAAATTGCTACACGAAATGGCCTCTGAACCTTCTTTGCTGCTTGCATCACAGAGAAAGCAGGAACAGGACTCGAGAGATGACAATTGGAAACCATATTTTTTTCGCGAGACGGATACTCCATTCCTCACAAGTATTTCAGTCTTATATTATCAATGAGGCCCCCACCAAACTACTGACTAAGACGCCACTGAACGTTAAATATATTATGTTATTACCTATTTGTTCCAGTGTTGTAGTTGTAACAGACAGTGCACCAACTCCACTCTCTCAGCCTTCACATCAGCTGAGGTACCTGCAACTGCAATATACCTCCGCTCTAATGTGCCCCTTTCTTCCGCTCGGAACTACTTTCAATTTAGATGTTAAAGTCGACAATGAAACAAACCTGCGCCAAATAAATACATGTATTCAATAACACTTTACTGAATGTATTTACTATTGTCTACAGTTGTGTTCAGAAAATGTACAATTATATTTCACAATAGGATAGCGACGAAATATTAATCCGCTGGGTCGTGACCCCCTAATCCAACTGTTTTCTCTAAAATATACATGACATTGTGGGTTGATCATTATTTTATTTATATACTTAAATTATCAATCACTCAATAAACAGTTGCGAACAGAATTCGCTTCCATTGTCACACAAAATATTTCGCTGTTGTTTTCTCTCCGTTGTCATAGAAACTCTTTAGCGTCTAAAAATGGCGTCTTTACTTCCCTCCTACAAGATATATTTTTCAGCTTACTGTCACTTAAACTGAGGTAAATTATTATATTGTATCACCCATTTGATATGTATCTTGGGATTGCTGAAAGTTAAAAACAGATAGTCAACTTTATCAGCACAATGCTGGACTGTGCCTGTGGAGAAAGGCTACACATCAAGACAGCAGCCATGGTACACAACACTATTTGGTAGTGTTGCTCTCCATTGACATGATTGTACATTTAAATGCTACATATCAACCTTATGTATCTGACATTTCTTTCTGCAAGTAACTTTTCTGCTTCAACATGCTTTGAACATAGATTAACTACAAGGCTCTGATGATTGGAGAGAACTGAGTTGTATAACGGGCCTATTTATTTTTGAATTTCTCTTCAGGTGATATGGAGATCGTGGAAGATTTCTTTGCGGATTGAATTCAAGGGTGCTGCACCTGGAGAAAATAAGATGACCCACGATGACCATTTGCATAATTTCCGCATACAGCGTAAGGTTTCCATTACAAGTCTCTGCCATGAATCTTTTTAAGCCTACATCAGCTACTGTATTTGTTTTTGTGTAGATACACGTGGTTCTGTTGGTGTCTTGAAAAGTGCACTGCCCTGAGTAGGTATGTACTACTCCTTCTCTAGAACAGGTAGGTGTGGTGTTTGGCCAGCAGATTTGACAGTGCACCCAAGCACTGTGCCATGGGAACTTTGATTACCTGGAGTGCCTGCCCAATGACTTACTGCTCAAAATCCTGGCCTTCTTGGAACTGAAGGACGTTGCACTGCTGGCACAGACCACAAAGAGTTTCCACAAGGTGAGCCTGGGCTTTACAAACCCAAAGGACAGGTTTCTAAGATGAAAATGAAATCTACTCCTGGGAAAAGATTCATATTAAGAGAATTTCCATTTTTTAAATATATTTTTTTACCCTTTATTTAACTAGGCAAGTCATTTAAGAACAAATTCTTATTTTCAATGATGACCTAGGAACAGTGGCAGAACAACAGATTTTTACCTTGTCAGCTCAGGATTCGTTCTTGCAACCTTTTGGTTACAAGTTCAACGCTCTAACCACTATGCTACCTGCCACCCATTGACATGGCTTGCTTTTAAATCCAGGACTAGTCTTAATGTGTCCAGGAAACCAGTCCATATTGTGCACCCAAATAGTTTACAAAAGCACATTTTACTTTCATATGCACATTCTTTCATTAAGGGCCCTGAGTTTTTACTGACCATGTGAACGGACAAGGAAAACCTCAGGGCTCTAGTTAGGCTATAACATGGCCAGGAAAATATGATCTGGGTTTAGTTAGTGAGCTAGTGTTTGTCTGCCTGTCTGTCTGTCTGTGTGTGTGTGTGTTGTATTTCAATACAGAATGGGATATCCCAGCTCTGCAACTCTCCAGAGTTCTGGGAACAGACTGTGAGGGGTCACTGTGATAAACTCACGCCTGACATGGAGGCTCTAGCCAACGCCACGGGCTGGAGGAAGATATTCTTTGCCTTCAACACCAAAGAGAACCAGCAGTATGTACATGGAGGTAGCTAGACACTTAAACAAGACAGTGTTACTCATCTCATAATAAAGATTTGAGGAAATATAACTTTCTTTGCCATTAGCACAAGGAGTTATTTATGCATTTGAATGGTGTGTTGTGTCTCTGTGTTTAAAATGCACTATTGATTCATTTATGTTGTGAATGTGTATTTCAGAGCTTGTTTATTCTCTCTGCAAAAATAAAAAGTGCCAAATGCTGTAGGCTTCCTTCGAACAAATAACATTAAATGATTTAGTCTTGGTTTTTGTTATTGCATTTGAGTTCTAATCCAGTATGTTATATGCACTGTTTACAAGTAAAGCCATACTATTACTGAATGAATGTTGCAATGGAATTGTTGAGGTGTTTATTATACTCTCTGGGTGTGACTGGGTCGTGCTCTTCGGTTAAAATGAGATACTTGGTAAAGTGTCCAATCTTTATTCCACTCAATAACAGTAAGAACACATTAGTATGGTGTTTTAAATTGTATTAAAAATATTGTTACGTGCATGCCTGTTATAATAAAGAGTAGGCCTAAAACAGATTCAGCTACTTATAATGAGCTCATGGGTCAGACGTAATGCTGGAGATGTTTCCTGTTTGATGACCGATTTAGCGTTCCTACGCCCTCTGCTGAAAACTAGCTGTACTGAAGGAGCTGTGTGAGGAGGGGGACCTGATACAAACACTAGCCAGCAGAGGGAGCAAAGTGGCAGAGAAATACACATCCTTACTTCAGGATGTGGATCAAGTAAAACAAAGGTGACGTGTGCAAAACAAGTGCTATCAGTCAAACAAACTTAATCCTGCTGTTGAACTGTAACCACACTGGCATGAGTTTGAAGGTAATCGAAGATAGGTTTATTTAGCGCATGTATCAGAGAAAAATGTGTGAACCCTCCAAGTGCAAGGGAAGTTTGGTGAAAGGGGATTTTTTTTAAGAGCAAACATTTTAGTAGTATAATCAGAAAGATAGGCCACATAACCCCACTTCATTTGTTTAAATAAACTAACTCATACTCACCCTTTACATTAGAAGAGGAGAGTCATGTAAACAGAACATGTTTATAATTGTTTTTTTTATCTGTCTTTTCATTGCAACATTACAACAGACACGATGGAGATAGTTTTTAATGCATGTATTGTTGTTTAGAAACGTGTCTTTAAGTTGTAAAAATCGACTAATCATTCAATCTTGTCCAAATACCTCACTTCGGTGGGTGAAATGGATCAGATTCCCGCACACACACGGCCCTCACTGGTACTGAGCTCTATTATTAGCCTGAGTCAGAGTCGCTAAACACTGCCTCCTCAGCTGGGTCTGGGAGGAAAAATATTCATTACGTAACAAAATATCTGTCTCTGGCTCCACTTCCTGAATAGCACAGTGGCTAAGCCTGCGACAGCCGACCAGCCCGGAAGCCTCACTTTCTCTCTATTTATATGTGTGGGCAGAGCTCACTCTCTTTCGTTTATCCCTTGCAACACATTCCCACCACCCCTCCTCATGTCCTCATCTCCTCTTTGTGGGTCAGTGATGCACCAGGAGTGACGCAGCAGTGTCAGCGCCTCATCGGCCTCCAGACGGGCAGCGTCTCAGGAGTGGACGGACTGGAGGGAGCATTTGTGTGCCCAGGCTGGGCACAGACACACACACAGGCCACCAGTAAACAGAGGAGAAGGCGGAAGGTAAATTATATGGCTAGGCAGAGAGAGAGCAGGCCTGGAGCTGGCTAGCAACAACTCTCCTTCCTACACTCTCTCTCTCTCCAGAGGGACTGCTCACTTCCAATAGCGATAGCAAAAGGGCCTGTAGGACCATCCGGGAAGAAAAAATGTTAGTCGGCTACTGAGCATGTGTGAGTTGGATGTGCCAGCGCAACAGTAATGAGGATCAGTGTTTATATACGCAAGTGTGTGTGTGTTTTGAGAGAACAAGGCCTAGTCAGGCTTGCGCTATGGGCTCTGTTTCCCTGCCGATCAATGTTCCTCTAGTCTACTCTCTAGCTGGGCTCTGTAAGTGGCTCCGGACAGACTGAGGCAGTAAAGGCATGTCTTCTTTTGTTGTGGTTTTGAAAATATCCCAACTGTAAAACAGTTGTGTGTGCCAAAAAAAATAGAGGATGTCAGAAGGAATATATCTAGACAATTTCTATTAAAACTAAATGAAATGTTAAAAGTAAATGGTAAAGTCACATCAAACATTGTTGATATGTGATCTGTCTGACAGGGATGAATCTCCAAGCAATTATTCAAGAGTGAAAGAAGAATTCATCCCAGAGAATGGCAACAATGAATCAGCAGGTTGGATCATTTTAATTTCTCCAATGTCCACAAATAATCATGTTTTCATAGCAATATAAATTTGTCCAAATGATTTGTTCAAATTTCAACCGCTCTTTATGTATTCTTTGTTTGCAAGACATTCAAAGTACTAACAAACTACTGTGGGAGAGGTGTTGTGGTAATTGAGACAAACAGTAGGCACTGCAGGCACTTAATTTGCAATTCTCAAAACTGTAAAAAAAAAAAGCACACAAAAAAACAGCATGGATGGTAAAGGAGGGCTAGACTTATTATTTGTTTTGGGATGTTGAGTTCCCCTGCAGTGCACCAGTGGAAATCGATTGTGCAGGCAAGACTACAAATACAGGAAAAGTGGGGAGGAAGCAGGCAAGACCATTAACCATACATAGCAGGAATGTCTTAACACTGAAGGAAGAGAACGGAAAGACACCAGAGGAAAAACTGAGATAAATGCATGATAGTGGCCACGCAAACATGTCAAATCAAAATTCCTTTGGCTTTAAGAGGCTCCCTCCCAGAACGTGTAAGGTTCGCAACCTTTACTGTTTCATACCACCATGCTGTTAAGGTAGCACTGTTTTCTTCAAAGGTTGCCACAGCAACAAGGTCATGCCAAAGTGCAGCGGCTTACAGAAGTGTGAGGGCTGGCGTGCTCCAGGCTGGTGTACTGCTTACCCAGGCCAATGCAAGCAGACAGGGGCCTTGATCGCACTCAGGTAATGTCAACAATCAAGCCGGGTAGGCCTGCACCAGAAATAGCTGGCAGACGGCTGAGCTTGTGGTTAATTGTGTGCGTCTCGATCACAACACAAGGCCATGTGACTAGTAATGAGCAGAGGAGAGAGAAAGCACAGAAAGCAGGAGGGGACAGAGGCATGGGGATTTTCATGATAAGCTGAACGAACACTGGTAGAAAGTGCACAACAAATGTCTTCCATGCATTTCATGAGGCAAATCTGTTCTGTGAGACCAAGTAAATGTAAAATGTGCATGGATTTCACACCCGGGTGCAGAAGCCTCATCCCTGACCCCGGAAAGAAAGCAAAGACACGTTTGCAAATTCAAAAACACTTGTAATAAAACCCCTCCGCTATCATACGCATAAAGCATCTGTGTGCATCTACAGCAGCTGGTGGGGCTAGCATTGCCCTGCCTGCCTGGTTTAGCCCCTCCCTCCTGCACTCTGCAGTGCTGAGGCATCCCTCTGTGTTCCCATCCATCAGCAGCCTCCACAAAGATGACGGTCCTCCTCTCCCCCTGCTCTCTTCTACATCCTTTTTTTTCTCTCACTTTCTCTTACTTTGAAACTGCAGAAGTAGATGAGAGAAATAAACCATATATAGTCACATATCTCATTGATTATGCTGCTATATACGAACAATCTTTGTAGGCTTATCATGTTCATGAGGCAATGCACACAGATGTGCTGACAAAGAGCGAGAGAGGGTTGAGTGTACACAGTAGCACACAAAGAGAAAGTGCATGTGTGCATAGGCATGAGACAGATGGAGAGCGTGATGTGACTGTGTTTGAAAGTGAGCTACAGATCCAGCTTCCCTTTTGGACTGTGAGATACAGTATGAATGGTGTCGGTGTAGAAGTTGAGCATAAATGTGATTGTGGGTGCACTTTGTGGTATGGTTGACGTTGTATCGCCGTAACCCCGGTAGCAGGCGTGCAACCTAGGTGTTTTCTCTGTGATCTGTGCAGCACGGCGTAGTGCTGTGTGATGTAGCACTGAGCCACCCTCTCTTACCGTCCTCAGCCATGATTAATAAAGTTGCCGTTTCCTGCTTGGCGACTGCAAAGTAGATGCCGCTGGGATTCAGTTGCCCGGGCAGCAGACAGACCCATAGTCCAGTCTAGCTATTTTTAAACTTCAATGTGGGAATCCTGTGGTCAATGGTCTGAGAGCTGGGGCAAGCCAGGACAGGACTGGGTGGAAGAGGAGAGTGCGGGAGTACTCGACCAGGACCTAGGGAGAGACGAAGGACGTTGAAGCAGAGTGAGCAGCGTAGAACGAGAGAGGGAGGGAATGAGAGGGAGAGGAGGAAAGAAAGACAACAGCGAAAGCTCTGCCTCCAACGGCACCACTGAGCAGCGACGAGTCTAGAAAAAAAAGTGCCTACTTTCGCCTTCCTTTCACAAAAGTTTTTTCCTGAACGGTAGAGAATATGAACTATAGTGGAAGGACACTGCGTAATGTTTTTGGCTGTTCGCCTTCTGTGTCAGCTGTTCGCCTTCTGTGTCATTTTATCTGATTCGCAAAGGTATGTTCTGCACGTTTCCAACCAATCTACAATCTATCTTTAACGGAAATACACATATTGCATGGGGTGGCTTGACTGGGTTCTGCTATGCCATTTTCGCTCTTTGTTTGACTAGACAGCTTGTATTCAAGACAGTTTTGTTCTCGCCTTGTGGATCACAGAAATTAGGGAATTTGAATTTTTAAGGTTTTGAAATGCATATCGCATGATATTCTAAGGCACAGTGAACTAGGGTGTGGCAAAGAGACAACCGTTCATGACAAATTAAAAATTTCCGCTCAATGTGTGAACAGAGTAAAGCACATCAAGATGAGAGAAAATTGGTAATATCAGCCCTTATTGAAAAGAATCAACTGAAACCGCAGATATGCGGGCAATTTCCAGATGAAAATACAAGGAAAGCGGCACAAACCAGGGGAAATCAGCATCAAGGCTGAAGCACATCGCCTGCCATAAGCAGAAGAGAGAAAAGTCCATCGGCTGCTGCATTTCTGCTGCAGACTCACATACACACTGACACATATCCAGAGTGGAAACAAAGGGCGGCGAGCCTCCATTGCGGTGGTGTTGGAGCCTGGGAGCTCTGCGGTGCTGTGGCTCTCAGACAGGCAGGGCTCGCTGCGAGGAAGGACCAAACCAAATCCCCGGACGGCTAATGCAGTCGCCCACCAGCCCCGCCATCCGTCTGAATCTGAATCCCAATAAGTGCTGCGCCACAGCATGTTGCCATGACAACATAGGCCTGTCAGACGGGGAGGCAGGAGGCTGTGTTTCCCAGCGATACGCAAGGCTTCTCTTCTCTGTCTGCTGCCAGCCATATTGTAATCGTGGCACCTAGAGAAAACATGAGCAAAAATATGTATTTTATTAAGATTTATTTTTCTTCAAACAAGTGCGCTTGATCACTTTAATAATAAGTTAAGTGAATACGCATTTTTATGTTTCAATACGGACATGTTAAGTCAAATTAGTGTTTATGGCCTGGGGCGGAATGTATGGTTTATTGCTGTGCAATTATGTAAATCTAACCTCTGTCATTAGGTTATTCGTTCTTCCCTGCCTTTTCTGAGTAATATGTAGAATGTGATGCTTAGGACAGTCAGTTGAAATATAGAGACTGAAAATGAGTACAGTTTCAATATTAAAACATGTAGATGTAATGTAGTTGAACAAGCAATTGGGTGCAATAGGGATGCCTCTAGGGCAGTATTCAACTAAGGGAATATGGAAAATGATTTTTTTTACGAAGAGGTGGTCTCATCTCAACATCATGGTCTAATGGCAATCTGGAGCAGGGACAAATGGTACCCCATAAACGGGCAGCCATTTTAACCTACCCCAAAAGCTCACCTTCAACAAGGATAAAGTAGACTATAGAAAATGGCCGCTATGCCATGGAAAATTACAGTATCAGCATTTGGTAGTACACATTTATAACCTGCCCTACTATATGCATAACAACAATGCCACAATTGCAGAGCAGACCTATACCATCAGATAGCCTTGTTCTCTCTGTAAGCAAAGCTGTGGTGCGCTCCAAAGCACCTCTGCCGGACATCAGGGATTGCATTTTTAATGTCAGACAGGGAAAGAAGACATTTTGCATTAGGAAGTATGTTGTGATGCTGATCTTAAAATAAACATGTTTCCAGAGACCTCTTTGAATAGAAGTCGGGGACAAAAATCACGAGATGCTAATAAAAATAGAACTATGTTGCCTAGGCTTCAGAAACATATGGGCATAATCATATTAATAGTCATGCAAACAGAAAGTCAAAAAGAAATGCTGATAGCCTAAATATAGCCTACCTCTAACTTCAGAAGCTACTTGCCTTTGCAGATAGGCTTTTACACAAGATGATGCTTAGGTTGACAGAGGTGTTGCCTCAGACCAGTCCACACAGTGACATAGGCCCACTCCCCTGGGAGGAACACACAGGAAGTGCTGTGCTCTTTAATTTCCTCTTAGGTTAGACAGAAAGACAAGAGATATTAAAATCGCCCTGAACCACATGCAAAAGCATCGGAAGACATTACACACAAACATACAACAACCCACTGGGCACAGACTCCAATTCAACATCTATTCCACATTAGTTCCATGTAATTTCATTGAAATGACGTGGAAACAACGTTGATCAACCAGTGTGTGCCCAGTGGGAATGCTCTACAGATGTCTATAGATATAGTGAAGCAGATGGTGTGTTTGTGTAAGCCGTATGTGAGCGCCATGAATGTGCGATTAGGGACTGGATTAGCAACTGAATTCTACACTGAAAAGAGCTAAATGGTCAACATTGTGATCGTTCCACTACAGTGGCTCTGTAGCCCAGTGCAGCGGACCCGTTTCAATTATAGGGCGTTGGTTAACTATTCCTGTAATTGTATTAGCTCTGTCTCAGCTGTGTGTGGGTGAGAGCAGTCAAAACAATCCTACAGTGCTTATGAATAATAAACTAACGCTAGGGGCAGAAAGGGCGAATGAGTCAGGTGAGGCAATCTTACCATCTCATTTACTGCCATTAACCCGAGCCCTCAGTATGAATTATGCTGATGTACCTACCAGCCAGTAAGGGCAATGACTCTAGCATGGCTGGTGACCTGGAGTGGCATTGAACATTTGACTGAAGCAGATAGAGCGACTCCACATCCTGGGTGAATCACGTTTGTCCTCATTCTAGTTTCCACTCCACCAGATGTATCACTTGCCAGGTACAAGTCATTTTTCTTCAGGCACTTGACTAGCGCATGTTTAGTCAGTGTTTATTAAGAACATAGTGTGGCAGCCTCCAGACTGTAGTCTTTCTGCGTTAAGTAGCCTAATGTGCCTCACCAGATTAGGAAACAACAAAACAGAGAAGAGTCTCCAGGAAGCCATACGTCTTCAGGAATAGGTTCACAAATATATACTGAACAAAAATATAAAACGCAACATGCAACAATTTCAACGTTTTTACTGAGTTACAGTTCATATAAGGAAATCAGTCTAATTAAAATAAAAAATGTAAAAAATGATTAGGCCCTAATCTAAGGTTTTCACATGACTGGGAATACAGACATGCATCTGTTGGTCCCAGATACCTTAAAGTTAAAAAAGTTGGGGCGTGGATCAGAAAACCAGTCAGTATCTAGTGGGACCACCATTTACCTCATGCAGCGCGGCACATCTCCTTTGCCCTGCACCAGGCTGTTGATTGAGGACTGTGGAATGTTGTCCCACACCTCTTCAATGGCTGTGCGAAGTTGCTGGATATTGGTTGGGAACTGGAACACAATGTCGTACATGTCGATCCAGAGCATCCCAAACATGCTCCATGGGTGCCATGTCTGGTGAGTATGCAAGCCATGTAAGAACTGGGACAGTTTCAGCTTCCAGGAATTGTATACAGATCCTTGTGCCATGGGGCTGTGCATTATCATGCTGAAACTTAAGGTGATGGCGGCGGATGAACGGCACGACAATGGGCTTCAGGATCTTGTCACGGTATCTCTGTGCATTCAAATTGCCATCGATAAAATGCAATTGTGTTTGTTGTCGGTAGCTTATGCCTGCCCATACCATAACCCCACCATGAGGCACTCTGTTCACAACGTTGACATCAGCAAACCGCTCGCCCACACAGCCTTACGCGCCATCTGCCCGGTACAGTTGAAAACGGGATTCATCCGAGAAGAGCACACTTCTCCAGCATGCCAGTGATCATTTGCCCACTGAAGTCAGTTATGAACCTGGTGATGAGACAGTTTGTGCAGAAATTATTTGGTTGTGCAAACCCACAGTTTCATCAGCTGTCCGGGTGGCTGTCGTGGTTACATGTGGTCTGTGGTTGTGAGGCTGTGGGAAATACAGCCAAATTCTCTAAAACAATGTTATGGTAGAGAAATTAACATTAAATTCTCTGGCAACAGCTCTGATGGACATTCCTGCAGTCAGCATGCCAATTGCACGCTCACTCAACTTGAGACATCTGTGGCATTGTGTTGTGTGACAAAACTTTATTTTTATTGTCCCCAGCACAGGGTGCACCTGTGTAATGATCATGCTGTTTAATCAGCTTCTTGATATGCAACACCTGTCAGGTGGATGATTACCTTGGCAAAGGAGAAACGCTCACTAATAGGGATGTAAACAAATGTGTCCACAAAATGAGAGCAATATGCTTTTCGTGCGTATGGAACATTTCTGGGATCTTTTCAGCTCATGAAACATGAGACCAACACTTTACATGTTGCGCTTATATTTTTGTTCAGTGTAGTTCTATTACATGCGAGGCAATTATTCAGAAATGTAAAATAGAAATGTCTGAAAGCAAGGAGTTTAATTGAATTGGTTTTCAAACAATGGTGAGTGCTCATTTCCAGGTGTACACATTTTTCCAATGTATGGTCAATGCTGTTTTTCCAACAGAGAATCATCAGAAATTCTTCATGTACCGCATTGTAAACATTTTGTAAGGGTAATGTCAATAGGACATTTTTGTACTGTTATTTTTCACTGAGTAAATATTACATTAGTGTATTCTCATGAGACCTAAGCATTGTTCTGGTTAATCTATTTAAATAGGCGTGTGGAAAAGAAGGTAGGGCCTACAGTTCTTCAAGATATGGTGTGCCAGCATCATCTCCTTAAACGTTGCTGCCATCTAGTGTGACAAAGTAAGAAGAGCTGGATGGCTTTCTTATAAAACTCACACATTCCACTTGATTTCTATAAGGGCATTACTGCCAAATCCAGCCCATGCCCATGCTTAATCAAAGTAACATAAACCATATATCTTAGATTATCTCTGTATGAAAGGAAATTGTATTGTTTGCACAATTATAGCCAACTAATATTTTGAATACTAAAGAATCTAACACAGAATAAATAACACAATTTCTAATTCCACATCAGAAAAAGTATGTACCCCTTTCATATGTTTTTCTTAAATTCCAGAATGACAATTTAGTCATTTTTACATTTGAGTAATTTAGCCGACACTCTCATCCAAAGCAATTTACAGTAGTGAGTGCATATATTTTCATACTTGTCCCCCGTGGGAATCGAGCCCACAATCATGACGTCGCAAGCGCCATGCTCTACCAACTGAGCCACATGGGACTCAGTTGGTACAAATGTAATGACGTGTTCATATTTGTCATTGTGACTATAAGCAATGGGTTAACAATGTTTCGAAACCAATTTAAAATGTCCTTAATGTCCTCTATGCAGATGACCGTGACGTCTCCCTGCACCCAGGGCTTGATGGACAGCTCCCATCCCCAGGCGCTCCTCAGCAGGCTCAATGAGCAGCGCTCCCAGGGCCTCTTCTGTGATGTCACCATCGTGGTGGAGGATGTAAAGTTCCGGGCCCACCGGAACATCCTGGCTGCCTGCAGTGGATACTTCCGCAGCGCCTTCACCTCCACTGAGGTGTGGACTTCCAGCCAGGTGCTGGAGCTCATGGACCTGAGGTCTGAGGTGTTCGCCAGCATCCTCAACCTCCTCTACTGTTCTAAGGTTACATCATCACCTAGCACAGAGGACACTAGATGCCTGATGGCAGCTGGAAAAAGACTGGGGATTCCCTTCTTAGAGAAACTAGTGGAACAAGACAAGCAGGACTCAGGTGGGCCACAGATCCAGACCTCAACCAACCCTGTTAAGACCACAGGCCGTAGTAAGGCCCAAGGGCCTCGTAAAGCAAAGAAAGAGTCCTCCAGGCCAGAGGAACCAGACAGTGCAAGAGGCCCGAGGATCACCAATGCTTTCTCTATCACTGAGGTGGGTCCCGGGAACAACCTCTTCACCCCACTAGACCTGCACAGGGGGGAGAGGCCATCACCTGATCTTGGACAGAACCCAGCGGGCTGCCCTGTCCCCTGCCCCCTCGCAGTGGACAATGAGCCCATGCAGGCACTGTCAGAGCACTCCTACGCAGTCATTAGCCAGGGACCCAGGGACCCTGAGCACAGGGATGGCAACCAGGAAGACAACAAGAAGGGCACCAAGCCCACACAGTCCCAACCAAGACAACTGGCCAGCAGAAACAGTGGCCCACTCAAAAAGCGTCACAGACTGCGAGCCGCCTTGAGTAAAAGCACACCTCAAACACTGGCTGTAGCACATGAACCTGTGCATCCAACTGGAAGCAGCCCGACATTAATTAAGCCCATTGTACAACCTGTGGGAACGTCACCCCCGTCATTATACCCGCAGACAAGCACAAGCAGGACCAATGAGCTGCCTCTAGCCATTGATAATGGCTACAGGGACCTGGACCCACCTCCACTTTCACCCTACACAGATGATAGCATATCAATCTACAGCTGTGAGCACTGTCCAGAGATATTCACCAATAAAGCACTTCTCACCGTACACACAGAAATGCACAAAAAAAGGTTTGTCAGTCATTTGTTTTGCAAGTTTTGTCGCAGGAAGTTCATGCATTTGAAGCGGTTGCGGAACCACGAGACGGTGTGCACGAAATCACAGAGGGGCTCGCCTGAACACGAGCCCCAAGGCAAAGAGGCCGGGACAGACCATTATTCAGACAGCATGCCAAGCACGAACAATACAGTAACTAATGTCCAGTTATCTCCTACTGAACTTCCTGACCCTTTCCCTCCAAACAGCCTCCAAATGAACCCCAAGTCAAAAACACTGCAGGCTGTAGATAAGTTAGTGAAACCTAGTGGAGGCCAGAGGGTCTATAACTGCAGTGTGTGTAAACGGGCATATGTGACCATCTCCAGTCTGAAGCGCCACGAGAATGTTCACTCCTGGCAGAGGGCATACCCCTGTCACTACTGCAATAAAGTGTTTGCCCTAGCCGAGTATCGCACCAAACACGAGATCTGGCACACAGGAGAGCGCCGCTACCAGTGCATCTTCTGCTTAGAGACCTTCATGACCTACTACATCCTAAAGAACCACCAGAAGGCCTTCCACGGAATCGATCCCAGATTGTCTGTGAGTAAGAAGTCAGCAAATGGAGGATTTAAGAGCAGCGTTTACCCCATCAAACTCTACAGGCTTCTGCCTATGAAATTTAGAAAGAGACGGTACAAGACTTACAGTCAGACCTATTCAGAGGAGCTGGAGGGCAGTGAGCAGGCCCCGCTGGGCTGCAGCTCTCCCATCCCTTCATTTGATGATGGTGGTGCTATGAGTAACCAAGACGCTGCTATATTCTCAATGCCTGTGACATTCATGGCCACTCCAAAAGTGGTGGCATCAGTAATGCCACGCATCAGTTTTGATCAGTCCTGTGACCAAGATGTAGACCAAGATGCAGGCACAGGAAAACAGGCCTCTCACTCTGAGCATAATGGGCCTCCATATAGCTATTCAACCCCCTTGGCCATAATGCAGGCAGGTGGGGAGTCCCCTGCAATGGACTATGGAGATGGTGCCGCATTCCAAAGGTTTAAGAACCAGGAGGGCAACAGTCACAATCTACCAATCCTAAAAATTAACCCACCCAGCTCTCTGAACAGGCTATGTGAGCTCTCAGCTGCAGCCCAGAGAATTGAAGCCATGACCAGTCAGCTTTTTCTGCCAGGGGCTGAGAGCCTGGTCACTAGCAAGACTGCAGGGGGGGAAACTGAAACGTACATTGCCAAGCCTGCATGTCCAGGTCCCTCTGTGGATGGTCACGTTCTACCCCTCTGCCAGATCACAGTGAAAATTGGCAACGAGGCAATCATTCGCCGAAGGATCAAGGGCTCCAAGCTGTTCCCCAGGAAGAGGAAAAGAAGCAGCGGGAACCAGGTAGAGGAGAGGTGTTGGGACCAGGGCAGGCCTACAGAGGGCAGCATGGAGATCTCCAGTCTCCGCTTCAGGACAGAGGTCACTTCTGTCATAGAGCCAGAGCCATGTGATGACCTCACTGACCGTGACACAGCTGACAAGCTCTGGCGTCCCTATTACTCTTACAAACCCAAGAAGAAGAGTAAGAAACTGAGATCCAAACACAGAAAAGAGAGACGTCGTCTATGCTATTCCATGCCACCCTCATTAGTGCCCAGGGCCAGCAAAGACTACCTGGATAAAGGATGCAGAAGTGCTGAAGAGAGCATCTCCAGCGAGGGTACAGAGCTGAAACAACGTCTCAGAAACACCAGCCCAAAGACGGCATACACCTGTGACATCTGTGCAAGTACCTTCATAACGGCATCTGGTCTGAGAGCGCATGTCATTGGCTGTCACCCAACTTTCTGTCGGACCTGTGCAAAGCAGTGTCCCCCCGGCGAAGCCCCCAGTGCCAGCTTTGAGACCGCTGAGGACAGCAGGGATTACGTATGCAAGAGCTGTATGGAAAATGGCTCCTGCTTTGACAATTGTGCACGCAGCCCCAGCACAGAGAAGCGGTATCGTTGCTCCTTCTGCCCCCAGCGCTTCCTCTACCTCGCAACCAAGAAGAGCCATGAAAAAAAACACCAAGAGACAGCAGGAAAGGGGTACAGCAGCGACAACTACTCCACAGTCCCAAAACGCCAAGCAATTTTGGACTTAGGCTTAAATCTGAAAAAACATGTCATCAAAACAGAGGAAGGGGAGGATCAATATAGCATCGACAAGGAGAGCAAAGTGCCAGCGGCATCACTAGACAGGTTCTCAACAGAGAAGATAGAGCCTAAGCACGAGGAATGGGAGGACACAGGTGACTACATGTCAGTGGCGCCCGAGAAAGAGATTCCATTTAGAATTAGTGATGGACACTATCAGAAAACTCCAATGTCACCCCCCTGCACCGACACCTTTTCTCCTTCCCCTTCAGAGATGCGGTACAGAAAGCCTTTCCCTTCAGAGATGCGGTACAGAAAGCCTTCCCCTTCAGAGATGCGGTACAGAAAGCCTTCCCCTTCAGAGATGCAGTACAGAAAGCCTTCCACTTCAGAGATGCAGTATAGAAAGCCTAAAAAGCGCATTGAACACAAACAGCAACATCAGACAAGCCTCACGTCCAAAAGGCAGAATCAAGTAGACTATATCGGTAGAGAGACACCCAGCCATAAGGCCCCTATGACCACACCAGGAGCAGACAGTCATTTTAGCTATGGGCAGTCTTCTTCTACACATCTGAAAAGAGACTCTGTCACTAGGGCAACAACTCCCTCCTCGCCCAAGTCAGAGAAGAGTACATACAGTGCAAAGAAGAGACCTCTTTACAAACATAATACTTATCATTCAGGAGGGAAATACTTTTAGGTGATTATATGCCTATGTAGTAAGTTGCAGACCTACAGTCAAATACATACAGTACCAGTCAAACATTTGGACACAGCTACTCATTCCAGAGTTGTTCTTTATTTTTACTATATTTATAGAAAATAGTACAAATAAATAAAAAACTGGAATGAGTAGGTGTCCAAACTTTTGACTGGTACTGTATGTCAATAGATTTCAAAGCTGTGCTTGATGTAGGTTAGTTTGATTTAGGTTAGTTTTCCCAAAATAATGGACACAAAGGAATTGACCCAAACTAAATCAAGTTCACCTCAAGTACTTTGAAAACATTATTTGATATTGTGTTTTTGACCTGGGCCTGGAAAACAGATCTGAAATAAGTTGCCAATGGAAAGCAGATATTGAATATGAGGACCTAACTGACATTATGTAAATATAATTTTCTTCACTTATAACACAATAGGTAATTTTTCATGTTTAAAAAAAAGTGATTTATTTTTGTACTTTATTTAGCTTTGAGACTAGTTCATAATTATTGTGCTGTCCATATTCTATACCTATGCATAGTTATTTGCACTTTATAATAATTTATATTTACACTGTATAGGCTACCATTCATATTAGTCTGTCCACCACTTTGGTAGTGTCATTACCACATGCACCATCAAAATGAATGAGTCCTGCAGTTTGTGAACTGCAGTTTGTCAGAGGGAATAAATAATTAATCAATCAACCAGTAGATAATGACAGGAAGAAAACATACATGCTTGTTTTTATATTCCTGTGTCTTGGGCTATTTAGATAAATAAACAAACAAACCTGTCTGGAATTGCCGAGAAGAGCTGTTAAGCTACATTCTCAAATTAAGAGGACAAATTAATGCATGGCACACACACACCCTCCTATTGTTTAGATTAAATAAGCACACAGGAGGACACAATTTGTAAATCCTTGCACTGATGCAGTTTGCAGCTGTTACTTTCATAAGACAAATATAAATAAAAACAAATCTAAGCCATCTAATATTTTTACTCTTTACTCTACTGAATGCTCCTCTACCTTTGTGTTAAATGTTTTACCTAACTTCTCAGTTGTATTACCTTCGGTAAATAAAAGTGTGCAGAGTTTGCAAAAGTGCAAATGCTTAGTAAATCTGACTGTCTGGTGCTCTGTTGAATTCAGTTCTACAGTCACTTGGTGGCCTCGAGGGTCAGCCCATCTGAGAAGTTAATTCCTTTCCCATCATCCCTCAACAAAACCCAGCAACATTTTAGAGTCTGGCCCACACAAAGCAAAATCCAGATGTTCCCCTCTCCCCATCACCCTGGAGTCGGGACTGGCCCCAATCTGGTAACAGGTTTATTAGGTAGTACAGTACTTACCTTCTCCTCTGCAACCCCCTTGTTACCTAATGCTACCAGTTTCTGGATAAACCTTAGCTACTACTCTCTGCTCCTTCAATTATTAAGTTGACTGTGTTAATGAAGATAAACCATTGAGGTGGCTGTGAGTCACAGGCCATGAGAGTTTAACTATTTACAATTGGCTACACAGTCTAAATAAAGTTATTGATGAATAATACACACTTGACAAATCAAAGCATAGTCATGGAGTAGTCATCATGGCTGATACCCATAAGGACCACATAACCAAATGCAAAGCAGGTTAGATTTATACATTGAAACTTCCTCTGGTTTATAGAAATGGCAAATTGAATCACACTGGTCTCCTCTTCTAACACAAGCATCTGGTCATCTAATCTACTTCCTTCATGATGAGGTAAGTGGTCACATAGATAAAAACATCCATATGGGTGATTCCTCACAAAATTAGAACAAAAAGAAGATTATGATTTTGGGGATTTTCATGAAATGTAGTCTATATAAGGTTCCTTTGGTGGAAGGTTTGTTGACATATTAGACATTTGCATCTTAAAGCATAATTGAGAAATCATTCATTGAAGCTGGAATGTGACATTTACCCAGGCCTCCTTAATGGTTCATCTGTAGGTGCTACAAAGCAGAAACTGTCATATGACACCACTTGCTCTGCAATATGAGTAGTATTTTGATTACAAAACCAATTTTCTTTCATTCATTTATGAATATTTAAAATATACAATTTTTGATTTGGCTAATGTTTCAATATATTGTTGATCATAACATACTCTACGAGCACAAAATTCCCAGAATGGGATCTCTGCTACTTTGGAGTTATAATCCAATATGTAAGCATTATCAACAGAGTGAATGTGAAAACAGTTGCCCTCTGCTGCCGATTTTCAGGATGTGCAATGATACAAATAAAGGAGCATGCTATGCCAATTTATCTGAATAAAATGGGCCATAACTTTAAATCTAGGAGACATCCCACTCTGGAACTTTGATATGTCCGTATTGTATATTATGTTCATCACTATATAAAAACATTTGACTAATCACATTTTTTATATTTTCATTATAAGATCATTTGTATTAAAATCAAACTACTACACATATTAAAGAGCAAGCGGTAAAGCTTCAAATGACACACATTTTTGCATTGTAGCACCTACAGATGAAACATTATGGAGCCTTAAACGAGGCCTGGGCAAGGCCAAAATGTTCCAACTCATTTTTTCTCAAGTATGACTTAAAGCGCAACTGAAGGCAAACTACTTCTCTGATAGAAAACAGCCCATGTGGCATCGATATTAGTCAAACATTTATTCTAGTGTTAAAATTGACGACAAAGTGTAAACAGGATCATTTTGATAAAGTCAGCCATGTACACGTTTAAAGTGTTGTTTAAATAGAAAAAAAAATTACAATATAACTTTCATAACAGTTACATAAAAATAAAAAGAGACTAGCCTGCTGGACTTACTGGGTCGATAGGAACATTAGCCTTATTTAGGAGGGATATCACACCTGGCACAAATTATTGTCTAGTTCTGTTTTCCTGCCGAGGGGTGGCCTATACCTACACCCAGAGAGGATTAGTTGAAAGTTCGGGTACAGGGGGTGGCTTGTTCTAAAATGATTTTGTGCAGAGGGCCCTGAACTTAAAGATCTCATCCAGACCTGTCTGTTTGACTCCAAGTACCTTGCTTGCTGTGGTGATAATCTTTCTCAGCATATTTCTCTGGCTGACAGTGGCATTGCAAAACCCACAAACAATACAAAAAGTTTAAATAATCTCAATGAAAGATTCAGTATAGCACAGTCAACATTAAAAGATCCCAGCTTTTTGAGAAAGTACAGTCTCTGCTGACTCTTGTTGTAGATCAGGTCTGCACATTTACTCTACTGAAGCTTATTGTCCAAGAGGACACCCAGATATTTGTATTTCTCTACAATCTCTATGATCTGACCTCTGATAGATGTTGCAGAGGTAGGTGTTGTACGCTTCCTTAAGTCTACGCACACCTCTTTGGTCTTGTTGGTATTGAGGACCAAGTGTGATTTGTTACACCACTCTACAAAGTCATTTAGGACTGGGCCATGGTGTTCCTCGTCAGCATGCAACAGGCTGATCAAGGCAGTGTCATCAGTAGTAAAGTAACTACATGTAATCTAAAATGTAATTTACATAATCTCCAAAAGTCATTATTAATCATGAGAGGACAATAAACAGTAACTAGTAATGTATCATACTCCCAAGAAAGGTTCAAATCTCACCTTTCTGGTAATTGTTTTTAGAAATTGCTCAGGTGTAGTCACGTTTGAAGACACAAGCTCAAGTACAAATTAGGAAAATATGAAATATTTTATATGACGTATTTCCTATTCAACAAAACTGTATGAATATGGCTTGAAATGACATGCTTTCTAAATGTAGTATAATCAAATTATAAAACCTTTTACTATAAGATTTCACCTTCCCAAATAAATATTTGTTTGTCTAGTGTTAGAGAAAATTTGCATATTTTTTAAAGGTCTCTCTTGATCAAACACCTGCCCCCACCGCTGTGAACATCAAATAGAGCTATATTCATTTCATATTAAATTTGTCCATCTATGACAAACAGAAATGTTTTTTTTGTTTAAAATCTATAAAATATTTCAGATTAATGGCTATAAATCAATATCTGAATATGCTATAGTGATGAAACCACTCTCACCTATAATGTAAAGATTTTAGGCATGCACTTTTTCAGTGGATGTGATGTAGGGTTCAGCCAGGAGTTGATGGACAGTCAGAAGAGCGAATTAAATGGTAGGAGCTTCAAGTGGTTTCATATTTAATGTCCTACGTCACACAGGCAGACAATATACTACTGTGTCCGTGGGAACCAAGGTTATCGCTCAATGCATGCCATTTTGAGCTAGTGTCCACAGATCCAATTTCTAAGTGAAAATGTCAGTCGGAACGGTACCAGAACCATGCAGGTCCCCTAAACAGGGGACTTTACATCTAAGAGGGATACAAATGTCAAATATATGTTAACAATCCTTCCTCCAAAGGACCCTTCTATTGATTACATTTTGTGAAAATCCCCCAAATCATGATATTTATTTTCTAGTTTCATGAGGAATCCCCCATATGGAAATAAGATCAGGTTTAGGATTAAGGTTTTCAAAAGGGCTCCAATAAAGTGGGCGCAAGGGTTTGGTTAGGGTTTTGAGGTCAAGATGGACTGGTGCTAAGGTTAAGGGTTATTAGGACATGGGTTACAGTTTTGAAAAATGAGTGAAGATAAGACTGGGGCTAGGGTTTTCTAAAGTTAATATAAGGTTGGGTCTAGGGTGCTGTTCCAGTGGTGTAAAGAAGATTGGCACCCGAATTGACAGGCATATCGATTGCGCAACCAGGGGTGGAAAGACCCTGGATCATTGTTACTCTAACTTCCGCGACGCATATAAGGCCCTGCCCCGCCCCCCTTTCGGAAAAGCTGACCACGACTCCATTTTGTTGATCCCTGCCTACAGACAGAAACTAAAACAAGAAGCTCCCACGCTGAGGTCTGTCCAACGCTGGTCCGACCAAGCTGACTCCACACTCCAAGACTGCTTCCATCACGTGGACTGGGAGATGTTTCGTATTGCGTCAGCCAACAACATTGACGAATACGCTGATTCGGTGTGCGAGTTCATTAGAACGTGCGTTGAAGATGTCGTTCCCATAGCAACGATTAAAACATTCCCCAACCAGAAACCGTGGATTGATGGCAGCATTCGTGTGGAACTGAAGGCGCGAACCACGCCTCCAACTCAATCATCAAGTTTGCGGACGACACAACAGTGGTAGGCTTGATTACCAACAACGACGAGACGGCCTACAGGGAGGAGGTGAGGGCCCTCGGAGTGTGGTGTCAGGAAAATAACCTCACACTCAACGTCAACAAAACTAAGGAGATGATTGTGGACTTCAGGAAACAGCAGAGGGAACACCCCCCCATCCACATCGATGGAACAGTAGTGGAGAGGGTAGCAAGTTTTAAGTTCCTCGGCATACACATCACAGACAAACTGAATTGGTCCACTCACACAGACAGCATCGTGAAGAAGGCGCAGCAGCGCCTCTTCAACCTCAGGAGGCTGAAGAAATTCGGCTTGTCACCAAAAGCACTCACAAACTTCTACAGATGCACAATCGAGAGCATCCTGGCGGGCTGTATCACCGCCTGGTATGGCAACTGCACCGCCCTCAACCGTAAGGCTCTCCAGAGGGTAGTGAGGTCTGCACAACGCATCACCGGGGGCAAACTACCTGCCCTCCAGGACACCTACACCACCCGATGCTACAGGAAGGCCATAAAGATCATCAAGGACATCAACCACCCGAGCCACTGCCTGTTCACCCCGCTGTCATCCAGAAGGCGAGGTCAGTACAGGTGCATCAAAGCTGGGACCGAGAGACTGAAAAACAGCTTCTATCTCAAGGCCATCAGACTGTTAAACAGCCACCACTAACATTGAGTGGCTACTGCCAACACACTGTCAATGCCACTGACTCTACTCCAGCCACTTTAATCATGGGAATTGATGGGAAATGATGTAAATATATCACTAGCCACTTTAAACAATGCTACCTTATATAATGTTACTTACCCTACATTATTCATCTCATATGCATACGTAGATACTGTACTCTATATCATCGACTGCATCCTTATGTAATACATGTATCACTAGCCACTTTAACTATGCCACTTGGTTTACATACTCATCTCATATGTATATACTGTACTCGATATCATCTACTGTATCTTGCCTATGCTGCTCTGTACCATCACTCATTCATATATCCTTATGTACATATTCTTTATCCCCTTACACTGTGTATAAGACAGTAGTTTTTTTTGGAATTGTTAGTTAGATTACTTGTTCGTTATTACTGCATTGTCGGAACTAGAAGCACAAGCATTTCGCTACACTCGCATTAACATCTGCTAACCATGTGTATGTGACAAATAAATTTGATTTGATTTGAAGGCACTATCATTTCTGCTTGCCTTGAGCAGGCAGGTGCATACCTGTATTCCCTCTGTCCTTGTGAATGTCCTGAATAGTCTTGGATAAGAAATCCACCATCCAAACTGTGACTACCTTGAAATAAGAAAGAGATGAGAGAAGTGAACATAGCCAGTTCCCTGTATTACTGAAAAAAGCACATAATCCGACTTTGCAAAACTATATCAGCAGTAGTAGGCCTAAACATTTTTAACTTTCAAATAACAAAATATCAAGAAATGCTCCTATGGCAAGCACAGAAGTTACAAGTATTGTCTGTGCAAATCCCGTGTCTGTAGGTCGGGTACCGAAAGAGGAGGGGGGAGTCGCATCCTCTCATCTTTGACACTTTTCTTTGGTGTGAATCCTGCACAGAGCTTCCACTTGTTTTACAAACTGTGGGAGTCAGTGCAGTGAATACTGTTCACTCAAGTCTCTCCAGTCTAGTCTAATGTCAGCGTACGGCCAATAGCGCTCGTAGTGACGCTGCAGTAGGTTGGCCCTTCGCTTGCATTCATAAACGGATATTATAGCTAAGCGTTGAATGTACTAGCTACAGATACAGTCAAGTCGGACCATGGCGGAAGAAGAGGACACGAAAATACGGATTTTACAAAGCCTGCGGGGAAAGATATGTAAGTGCGAACAATGTATTTGTTGTATCGGTATTCTTCAATTGAAGGGTTTAACAAAAAAGTAAACGACGTGAAAAAAAGAGGGGCGCGGTACGATCAACACAGCCAGTTCATGAAGATAGATTGAGACATTGTTGTGAATGAATGTTGCCCGGGCCCGATTAAACTTGTTTTATATTTTCAGAAAACGTTGTCACAATGTAGCTATTTATTTTAATATCACGGCTAGGTTATCTAACAAAAGCCTATGCAAAGACGGGCTAGTTAGTACAGTCATTGGTTTGAAATCCACACACACACACACACGCATCAAAACACATGAGCAAGGACTGGCTAGCTTAACTGTTAGCTGGCTCGCGCTAGTTAGCTACGTTGCTAATTTAGCTGTCTATTTTTCTAGCAAACGTAAAGTGCTTTCCGTGAAATTGTGCCACTCCCTATACAGGTAATTCATTTGTTTCAATGTATCTTATCTTAGCTAGCTATCTAATAATAATTTGTCATTCATAGCTAGTTCACGCTACCAGTAGCTAGCTAGTTACCTTGTCTTGGTTCTCATCTTGCGAAACGCTCGTGGCAGGAAGTTGTCTCCGTGTGTTGGTTAGGTTCTGAAATGTAACTGTGTTGAAATAACTAACTAGTTTCGATATTACTCTATTCCAGATTAGTCATCACTTGAGAAATGATTTTGAAATTTTAAGCTATACCCTTATCCAGCAGGGTTGGCTAATAGCTGGTTTTCGTTACTGTCATATTGATAAGAAAGGAAAAAAACGTGAATTTACCCAGATTTGAGAGAGATATTAATTTAATCAAAGATAATGGATACAATATATTCTTCTTTGAGTGGAACTTTTACACTTTCTGGATATATTTGGTCACAAACACCCTTGTCCATCATTCTTTGAGCAGGAAAATAACCTGAATTAATAAAAGTTCCATAATACATTCTATGAGCTCTGTGTGGCCCTTGCAATGCAGTTTACTCACGTGAATAAGATCAATTAAAGGTCATAATCATAAGGACATGTGGATTACTGAAATTGCTTCCTTCCCATGGATGTCGGGTGCATGCTTTTTTTGTGTGTTGCAATTAAGAGACTTCTTGAGGTCCTAAACACAATTCCACATCAAGACCACATCCATCATTGTTATTATCCTCTGTAAAGCATGTCATTTCATGACTTGCATCTATGAATAACAGCTAGCCTATAGCAGATATTTAAGTAACTTTGTCAAAGTCCATTTGATAAAGAATTGGTTTGACTTCATAAACATGCACCTGGCTTTTATGCAGCCAGTTTGTTAGTTTTGAATGAGCACAGTACCACACAGGATCTTTTGATGGAATGTTACGGGCACACAAACAATACTGTCAGCTGTGTTAGTGTGAATGGTGTTGTTCTCTCACACAGTTACCCTATCTACTGCAAAAATGAGAAAACAACATGCTAAGCATCACATACATAAACCTGTTTTGATTGCAGGAAGTCTAGTAAAGTATGAATTTATCTCAATGGTCTAAAAGATGGGACTCTTCCTTTGATCAGTGTTTTCACTAAAAAGGACTAATCAAAGTACCTGCCCTTGGTTATAGACTACTGTACCACTACTCTACCAGTATTCGCCCCCCTTCCTCCCCTTCGCTCTGGCTCTGATGCTTACTTCTGCAGATGCTGTCATGCGTGTACAAACAAGCACAGAAGTTGACATGCACAAAGTACTGTCATCATAGGTGTGCATTTAAACATAATAAATGAATGCATTATGCACTTGCGCGCACACAAATCGTCTGCAAAACAAATGGCAGTTTCACTAACATGCATTGATTAGCACCCAGGAAATGAGAGAAATTGAGGAACTACCCATGGCAAGAAAATCAGTTTGCCATCTTGCGAAACCTTTTTTCCTCTTGGGGTTTCTCTTTGTCTTAAATGAAAAAGTGTCAATGGAAGTCGTAGTCTATTCAGTACAAACAGAGAAGTTTGTATAAGTGTAACGTTTGCTCTTTGACCTCTTGCCTCTGTGTTTCCATGGCAACCAGTACTTTTTCTTGTGAGGATGGCATGGAGGAGGATGGAGTTAGCGAGGGCTTGAACTCTCCTGCAGGTCAGGCTCACCGGGGCTTAGTGGCAGCTCAGGGCTCTGCTGTAGGTTTTCACAGCCCTTTTCTGGGATTAGACCTATATTAATAGCCCTTTTAAAGAGCCTGATCCTGACTCTGGCTTTTCTCCATTCAAGTTTGTTCACCCTTATGTATCCCAGACCAATTTAGATCACTGTCAACCACTACACAGTGAATAATCTTGTGGTTCACACACACATTGATGTGTGAAACTATTAAAACATGAACCTGGTGACGCGCCAGATGTAGACAGACAGAGCTCTATTACAGGTAGTGGTGTGCAGTCCTTCTTATGGTGCAGTAGTATATACATTTTAGTGGGTATTCGTTGCTGTGCTGTTGATCCAGGTGCAAACAGTTTACCTGGCTGGAGATTTCCGAGGTGTTTCACATTTGTGAATCAGCGCTCCACTGTCAGAGCCAGGAGCATGATGAGAGGAAGTTCATGCGCTGTCCTCAGTATTCTGGCTAAATGCATCAATGAAATGACTAGGCCCACTACATGCCACATCATGAAGTAATAATAATAAATAATAAATCTTCAGAGAAGGCCTAACTTCAGTTGAAACAAATTATCTTTAGGGTGTTTTTTATTATTTAAATCAGGGCTGTTCAATGTCAATCCTGGAGGGACAAAAACAATTATGTTTTTCCTCCTCTCCTTCTAACCAGGTAGAAACAAAATCCAGAAGTGTTTAGGCCCTCCAGGACTGGAATTGAACAGCGCTGATTTAAATGTTCACATTGGTATTATCAACCATAGTAACAGCAGGTCGATGGAAAAGAGACCTTGACAATTATTTGACTGAAGTCTATTTTCCACGTTAGCACCACCTGCCTCTCTGACCCTCCCCTCCATATCCTGCAGGTGAAGGCAAGAACCTGGGTCCGTGTTCGGGGCCCAACCGACAGCGGGACCTCTGCACCTTCTGCACCATCAGCCTGGACCAGGAGGAGGTATTCCGAACCAAGGTGTTTGACAAAAGCCTCAGGTAATAGTAGTATTATTATAATGATATTATATAATCTATGCCATTTAGCAGATGCTTTTATCCAAAGCGACACAGCCCTGTGCATACATTTTACGGATGGGTGGCCCTGGGTTTAAATCCACAACTCTGGCGTTGCTAGCACAATGCTTTATCAACTAAGCCACAATCTCCCTCCATCCTCATCCTCAGACTAAAGGTAGTCACTCTCTGGCCATGCTACAAAGGTCTGAACTCGGAAGTATGACTTTCTCTCATAAAATATGATTTTAACCACTAACGATAGGCCTATAGAGAATTAAATGCACCGTTCCCATGTTCTCGGGAGACGGCCTTCATGGTTAACCGCTGCATATGTCACCTCAATCATAAACTCCCTTTTAAATGAAGCTACAATACAGATCTTATGGATTGAATTCAGACCTTTAACGTTATAAAGAATACACCATTCATATACTTGCTCATCAGTCACAATAATCTAGCCAATTATGTTCTTTGTAGCATGGGCATCTAGTGATCACCTTACAAAAGGGCACATGTAGGCTACCTTCGTATGTTCAAAGTACCTCACAGCACTGCCTGCAAGAATAGCGCAGTGAAGACATTGCTCTTGTCATGTTAGCCTAGTCTATATTGCACTATTGCCATGGTGATATCATATGATGTGTAACATCCTCTTCCTGCAGGGCCCAGATCTTTTTTCATTGATAATTTTGTGTCAGTGTCATCAGGCAGGGTAATAACAGTATAATTTCCTTAACATCTTTCCTAATGTTGAAATGTGTTCTTCACGATCGATGTGGAGGTGTCATGTAACACCATGTAAAACCCTTTAGCCTTAATGTTTATTGTAACCTGGAGACGACTAGGACTGCCTCCCCAACTAGATATGCTTCTCGAGTCCAGGAAGAACAGAAGGACACCCTGCCGAGTTGAATGTTTGTGGGATAGTGTCAGTTGGGCAACACCAGACGAGGACAGTGTTAGCTAGGCTAAATCCTCTACGATGAGAGCAAACATATTTGATTTCAAACTAACTATGCTGCTTACAAGCTCCCCATTCAGAGCTGTCTGGGGGAGATGGACACGGGTAGAACCTAATGTTTCTGGTTCCAGTCTCGCTCATCTCGCTGTAAACACGGTGCTCGTCTTCTCTAGGTATTTCACAACACACAGCAGTTTTTTTATTTTATTTTTTTCTCTCCACTGTCGCAAACCCGCTGTTCAAAGGGCTCCTTTTAGTGTCTGAGGAAGTGTATCCTCCCACTTTCTCTCTCTTTCTACCTTCCTCTCTCCACCTTCCTCTCTCTCTCTCTCTCTCTCTCTCTCTCTCTCTCTCTACCTCTCTCTACCTCTCTCTCTCTCTCTACCTCTCTCTCTCTCTCTCTACCTCTCTCTACCTCTCTCTACCTCTCTCTGTATATGCATGGTCTTTCATATGGCTGTAAGACTTGAAGAATCTCTCTCTGTAGATTCCCAAGGTTGTTGCCTCCCGCCACTGTCACGTTGCACAAAGTTGTCATATGTGACAAAAATTGCAGTGGAGCAGCTATACCGGTACCATATTACTCTCTACTTATGTGGATTCAAAGGACAATGCCACTCAAACTATATAGAACCTTCAAAATACAGAAAGCACAGTATAATGCATTTTGTGACAATCTGTGAGAACTGTGACAATTTTAGCATTTTGATTGCTGGCAAATGCCAGAAGATTTTGAGTGGAATTTTTCTTTAACGTTAGGATGTGTTTTGTTGACTCATTACGCCGATTCTGTTGCAAAATGTTTCTTAAACGGAAGCGAACTGGGCGAAACGGGGAGGGACCTACCTGAATTTGTCCAATACAAACTCTTGTTTGGACTAATGCTTACACCCGTTTTTTGTCTGAGAGGGAAGGAACGGTACAACGAAAGAGAGAGAGAGTGAGTGTGTGTGTGTGTGTGGAGGCTACAAGTGCGTAAATCCATGTGATTATGTGCACTGAAGGATGCGTGGGCGTCTGCAGCCTGTTGCCAAACCCTCACTGCGGAAGTGACAGGCAAGGCATTTCACCAACCGTGCATGCAGTATTACATAGAAGCTAGCCTTACTTGAACAGATCATAACGTTATTAGCACTGTTTGACTTTATTAAGATAATGGAACAAATGTCTGTCAGTTGTCCTGTTTTCGTACTGGTTTGTCATACACCTGCTAGCAACGCTTAAACCTGCTTAGTTTCTACTGTTTTGAGAAGGCTGCAGAATGGTGTAGCAAACAGCCACTCTGGCTTCTCTTTACATAAATTATGCCTCATACCAGAGTAACTACCAAAGTAACAATTTAGCATAATAACCATGTAACAGGCTAGTAACTATGCAGTTAGGGTACATTACCATAATTGTATTTTCTTGAAAAATATTAATAACAGTGACTGTTAGGCTCAGAAGGGCTCTTACTCAATTGTCTAAAAACATCTGTCCTCGCCACCTCCTTCATTGCACTGATCTGAAAGAACTGACCAGGTGAAGCCTGATGCGCTTTCCCCATATTGCTTTCACCTAGCAACTATTTCTAAGTGATGGAGAGGAGACGAAAATATAATAGATTTTTAAGCAATTGAGATTGGGCTCAGGACTGCGAGCGAGACACTTAACCCAATGGAAGGGGGGGAAAATGTACAAGGTTTAAGTTGCACCAGCTCCTTTTCAAAACATTCTCGCCTGTCGGCCCATGCATAGTAATGAACACAAATGACCCTGGTCATAGCTGGATGGTACGTCTGCTTGGCACCCTCTCTGCCTGCTCTTCCAAACCACTTGTATGCTGGTCAGTCAGTCCTAGGAGGCCTGGCCACCACAGAGCTAGGCTATATTTAGCACCTGCTGTTTAATGATTGCTGATGGAGGGCGGTCTGTGGATAAGGCCTTGGTTTGTGTTGTCGTCGGTGTGTTGTCTTCTGGCCCTTGATATAATATCCTGGTCCCAAATCTGTTTGTCTTGCCAACTCCTTGTCATATAAGTTTGTTTGGCTCAAAAAACTGTTCTGGAATCAGGCTAATCAGTCATAAACCCTTCCCAATGAAAAGCCAACCAAGTTTTCAGTAAATGTTCCCTTTCCACAGAGGTCAGCCTGTTCTCTGAACATAGCCTAAAGATGGTGTTTTACTCTTCACTTCAACGACTTCCTGTGTGGTTGTTTTCCAGCCCTTTCTACGGTGAGGACTTCTACTTTGAGATCCCACGACCATTTCAGTGTTTGTCCTTCTACGTATTCGCCAAGGGTGTTTTTCAGAGGGACCTGCCTGTCGGTGAGTAGGAACTGACACACAGGTACACTATGCTTTCAGCTGGAGGATTTCCAAGTATGTTGACGTCTGTCGGTCCATATGTGGTTTCAGGGAAGGTGTCCATCCGGAAGGAGGAACTGTGTAAATTCAGTGGGAAGGAGCACTGGTTCGGCCTGCAGCCCGTGGACCCTAACTCTGAAGTCCAGGTGGGTGTCAGTCAGACAGTGTTCAGACCTCTTTATGTGTACCCAGTTGGTCTGGGGGGGTAAAGTTCACCTTCTAGTCATAGTGCTAGTTCCTATATGTGGTCATTTAGCCAACATAAGGCTGTCTAATGGTATTGATTCTAGTTGGTCACCAGTCAGACATTTGGCTTGGTCCAACTGTGTAACTGCAGCAGACACCTCCTCACATCCTGTTGTTGTATTCTCTCTAAGCTGAGAGGCTTGGCAACTGGGCTGATCCACAGGGGCTCTAGCTCAATTGATAAAAAAATCTCTTCTCCCCTTTAATCTACACTGATTGGAAAAGACTTGACAGGTGAAAACAATATGGTGGAAGCTCATTGGTTGGCTTTCACCTGGTCAATTCTTTCAGATCAGTGATGAGGCAATGAGAGGATGTGCTTTTTTGAAAATTTTGAAAGAAACTCAGAGCTCCTGGTTCTGATGGCAGGACTTCTGGCTCAAAGGAAGGAGAAAGACTGGGAAAAAAGAGGACTTCCGCTCCCCAAGGTGTATTCAATTGTTGTTCTTCTTACCTCTCGGTTACATAATGGTGTCATTAACCTGGTGGTGAGTGTTTTTTGTTCTTGAGTGATGAGCAGAGTTTAGGATATTGAAATCTGGCGGAGAATGGGCTGAAATAACCCTGTGTCCTGCTACCACAGTATCCTGAACTGACCTAAGCCCGCAGACATGTTATCCAATCACAGTAGGCTGTGTAGGTCAGTTCCATTTAACCCTATTTCACGCCACAGTTGTAGCATTTCATGTTTAGTGGTGCCCTAGTCTGGACTATTCTGAGGAGTGATTTGCTACAGTGACTCACTCTGACCAGGGCTGCCTCCCCAACTAGAGGCACAGCTTGAGTCCAGGAAGAACAGAAGGACACAGAGCTGAGTTGGATGTGTGTTTGTGGGCATAGTGTCAGTTGGGCAACACCAGACGAGGACAGTGATAGCCAGGCTAAATCCTCTACGAAGAGAGCGGCCATATTAGATTAGAAACAATCTATTTTGCTTCCAAGCTCCCCATTCAGAGCTGTCTGGGGGAGATGGACACGGGTAGAACCTAATGTTTCTGGTTCCAGTCTTGCTCATCTCACTGTAAACACGGTGCTCGTCTTCTCTAGGTATTTCACAACACACAGCAGTTTTTTCCTTTTTTCTCTCCACTGTCGCAAACCCGCCTTTCAAAGGGCTCCTTTTAGTGTCTGAGGAAGTGTATCCTCCCACGCTCTCTCTCTTTCTCCCTCTGCCTCTCTCCCTCTCTCTCTGCAGATGCATGGCCTTTCATATGGCTTTAAGACTTTAAGATATTTTTCTATCTCTCTGCAGAATCCCAAGGTTGTTGCCTCCTGTCGCTGTCATGTTGCACAAAGTTGTCATATGTGAAAACAATTGTAGTGGAATTGCCCTAGTCTAGGCTATTCTGAGGAGTGTTTTCTACAGTGACTCACCCCGAAGTAGGTGTTCCAAGTCTTGTTACATCAGTGATGGACTGCAGTGTGTGTGCTTGTGTTCTCTCTGGAAAAGGGGTTGAAATTGATGCAGAAACTGCGAGTGCAGTTGGCAATAGGCTGAGAAGAACAGAGTGAGTTAGAAGTGGTTGCTTCTGTGCAGTTTGATGGTACAGATTGGAGTATGTTGAAGTTGCCCTTTCAGAAGTGCTTAAGGTTAGAGCTTGGGGATGATAATCTGTTCCTATATCTGTGCCAAGTGGATACTTGTACATGGACCTGATAGTACAATACAGGCCATGTTTTGAAGGTGAGTGGCAGTGAGCTGGGTCGCTTACATTAGGCCACGCAATAGAAAATGCTTTGCAGCAGTACATTAGAGTGCTTCTTAGTCCAGGTAGTTTGTCCCTGTTTCAGTCCATTTTCCTTTGTTCGGTGTCTAATGAACACGTACCGAGGGACATTAACTCAGCCCAGCAGGCATGCCAGGGTAGTTCTCACCATGTCGACCAAGGCTTATCTTCCATTAGCAACAGCGTAAGTGACAACAATCACTGTCTGAGCTCAACTCATGCTGTATTGCGGAGGGGAGAGGGAGTTCGTGCATTTGTTTTTTTTCTGCCTCCCTCTGACACTTCTGAAGGCAATGCAGCAGCCTTCACCACATCCGACCTGATAAAGACTTTGAGCGTTGGTTCACATGACAGCTAGCTGTGGCTTATCACACTCCCTAATGCACACACAGCCACTACAAACCTGAAGCCACCATAGAGAAAGACTGGGGAGGTTAGAGGAGTCAGCCTTACTCATATCCACCACTTTAGAATGAACGTTTAACTCATTCATAGAGTAGGCTGCACTATGAATGTAACCTAACCTCTGAAAGTAAATTCTAAACGTATGTTCAGAGAGTACAGGATCTGGCGCATAGCACCAATGTTGATAGGAGAAATACTGAAGTAATTCCTTTTGACTTTCAGAATGCTCTGATGTCATGTCACGTCTATTCTCTCTCTCCCCCCAGGGAAAGGTCCACCTGGAGATGCGTCTGAATGAACTGATCATAGAGAATGGCTCCATGTGCCAGCAGCTACTGGTTCGGTGAGTACTGATCCAGGGTCAGAATGTTTTCTTCCCCTTGATGGGTAAGGTTAGGGTGGGGTGTGTAGTATAATCTGATCCTAGATCTGTGGTTAGGGGCACCTGTTACCCTAAGAAGCATAGAAAGACTTTAACACAAGTACATTAACATGTGGATTTTCTCTATGCAGTCTTATTTGCTGTCGTTAAGCCTTTGTTTGTGGCTGGGCTAGATCGGCCAACACCATTAAGCCTCCCAGTCAGGCATCAATAGGCTCTAAGGAGCCAGAGCCCAGAGACCCAACCATGGTTTACCCTCTCTTCAGTTCCTCTTACCGCAGCTGTTTTCTCCTACTCGCGAATTCACCTCTGCTGTGTTCATTTTCAACATACACACACAGCTCTCACAAACAACTTGTGTCCTCTGTTGGTGTTTGACTGTGTATCCATACTGTGCACTGTCCCTGAGCACTCCCTTTGGCATTGCATGTGTGTTTGTGTATTTCCAAGAGATTGTCATCTCAAGGGTTTTGTGTGCTTGCATTGTGTGTGCGTTAGTCAGTGGATGTTGTTGTTGCTTGGCTTCACTCATTCAAACCGCGGCAAACAGGTTAATGAGGAGGAAGTGATGGCATCTTGACAGGAAACTGCTGTAGCACTGCTCCCACCGCTATGGTCGCTGCAGCTGGCGTCTCAGAACCGCCGCGCTGCCGTCGTTGGTGTGTCACCACTACCTGCTCACTGTTACTGTCTCCTCCACCCTGACTTGTCCTGTGGGAGGATTAGGGTAGTAAAGCTACTGGTAATTTACCAAAGTTACCAGAAGCTTTGGTAGTTTTGGTAATTAATAAAAAATATATGGCAATCTATAGTAACTTTTGGTTATTTTTATATATATATATACTTTTTTGGGGGAGGAGGTAATTTATACTTGAATAACTTTTTAAAAACTATTTATCGTATTCATAATATATACTAAGGGTGCAAAATATTAAGGATACCTGCTCTTTCTATGACAGACTGACCAGGTAAATTAGTTTTTAAAATCTACTTCAATCAGTGTAGATGAAGGGGGAGGAGACAGGTTAAAGAAGGTTTCTTAAGCCTTGAGACAATTGAGACATGGCTTGTGTATGTGTTCCATCCAGGGGTTGAATGGGCAAGACAAAATATTTAAGGTCCTTTGAATCAGTTGAGGCTGCTGAGGGGCTCCTAATAATGGTTGGAACGGCACGAATGGCATCAATATTAGGAAGTTTAAAAAAAAAAAATGTTTTGTTCACTATGTGTACGTGTCCCATGAGTTTCTAGTGGATAGACCATATGTTTCAAGAGAAAATGGCCAAATTAATGAAGGATGCATCTAACCAACAATGGGACTATTTTCAATTAACTCTGCAACTCTTTCAGCTGTTCACTTTTTTCAATACTGCCACTAGTTTGACAGCAAAATATTGACTAAACAAATACATATTGATATGGTGAAAAATGTGTGTTTAAAAAAATATATATATATATTTATAAAGGATATTTCATGCTGAAACCCCCATTAAACACCAATGCTATTAAAGGTTATGGTTTATTTAGGATTGTTTTACAGGTTTGTTTTTCTTTTTTTAATGATGCCCTGTGCCTAGACACACCATGCCTACACTTCCTGCCTATCTCTTCTCTGAGAGTTAACAAATGAATAACAAAATCAGCCAATTCATTCACACTTTTGGTTGCATCCTGTACTGCTAATTTGCATTGCATCCTGTCTGGTGTTTACGTAGGCGCTGTTCTGGCAATCTGACCTACCCACTCAGGATGTGCTATTACCCTCAATCAATATTTTTTTTGTATACTTGTTGGATACATGTTGTAAAGGTATACTAGCCTTACTTTAAAAATAGGAAACGATAGGGAGAACTTGACGGGATATTTCAAAATGTGCATCCTGTCTGGTGTTTCATCTCCAGCACCACCCCAACATAAGTGAAAATTGCACATATGTTTCATAGTAAAAAAGAGAGGATGAAGATATGTTTCCAATGCATCATGAGAATTTTTTTTTTTTAAACAATTATGAGCAGGCATTGCCTACTAAGTGGTCTAATAATGGTTGATGATGTCATTGGAAACAATTTTCTTCCTCTATATTTTTAACTACAAAACATAGAAACGTGCCATGATCAAACACCAGACAGGATGCAATGCAAATTAGCAGTACAGGGTGCAACCAAAAGTGTGAATGAATGAACAAATTAATAACAATCATTTAGTGAACCTGGGGGCTGTCCAGGAGCACACAGTCAAGCACACTGCAGAGGGAGGTGGTTACCCTCTGGGTCCCTGCATAAAGTGAGCAGGTCTGCTGCTGTTGAGCGCCTGTACAGTGTGAACATACAGTGAGCAGGTCTGCTGCTGTTGAGCGCCTGTACACTGTGAACATACAGTGACATGGAACATTACCCTCCAGGCATACAGGAACACTCTTCCTGCCACCTTATTTGTATATAACCACACATTCACATACACCCCCCCCCCTTTGCATAAACAATGGTAAAACTCTGTTTAATCCTAACCATTACGTTATTATTGACACCTTCTTCCTCAAACAAAGGTGCCTATGTACTGTTTTCAGTTGAAGGGCAGAACATCAACTAATCATGACAGATCAACTTTGGTCATCTTGTTAGATGCAGGAAAAATGCAACTTGAAAATGATGTTACAATCTGAAAAGGCATTGGAAATGTATTCATGTTTGTTGCTGTAAAAAAGGGGGGAAATTACATGTTTAGTGAAATTGTGTGTGTGGGGGGGTTTCTTCTCTGACTCCTTTATGGTCAAATAATTACTTTGCTGTGGTTTGGTTCAAGTTTTGGCCAGACTACGGGTTGAACTCCCCCCTCAACCCTCTGGCTGGCTGTTAGTAATGCCCAATAAGCCCCACCCCTCAGACTTAAATATATGTGTCTGTGAGTTTATTTAAGCAATATGGCCTGAGGTGGTATGGTGTATGGCCAACACCACAGCTGAGGGCTGTTCTTATGCGCGATGCAATGCGGAGCGCTTGGCTGTGCTATATTGGCCATATACCACCAATCCCTGATTTGCCTTAAACTGGTTATTAGAGCAGTAAAAATAAATGTTTTGTCATACCCTTGGTATACGGTCTGGTATACCACAGCTGTCAGCCAATCAGCATTCAGGGCTCGAACCACCCAGTTTATAATTGTGAAATATATGTTTATATTTAGCATCACTGTTGTACTGTAGTAGCTTCAGTTTGCTTTAAAAAAAAGATGTAACAAGTTATATCTTGTGTCCTCTTTGAAAATCTATGGTAGATGAACTGTCTCTGTACTATAATGAATAGCAACTACTGTAGTATGTACCAAATACACCCGTGACTGTGTCCATGGGAATATTTCCCACATTCTGGACTACTTTTGGCTCCCTATGTCGTAGAAAGACATACCATATCTCTCTGTCAACGTGGGGCTCCCGAGTGGCGCAGTGGTCTAAGGCACTGCATCTGTGCTTGAGGTGTCCCTACAGACCAAGTTTCGATTCCAGGCTGTATCACAACCAGCCATGATTGGGAGTCCCATAGGTCGGCGCACAATTGGCCCACCGTCGTTAGGGTTTGGCCGGGGTAGGCCGTCCATTGTAAATAAGAATTTGTTCTTAACTGACTTGCCTAGTTAAATGATCAAAATCTGCCAACTGACTGAGAAGGTAGGAAGTGTAGGCATGGTTTGTCTAAAGCCATAGGCTGTCATGACGATTTTCCCTAACCACTCACTCAGCCATGGGACTAATGAACAGCTACAGATGTCTGTGATGTATGCTGTAAGAATGTCACCAAAGCCGTGTGTGTGACACAGACAACGACAGTGTACCTGTGTGTGTGTCCTCCCTAGAGTTACAAAGGGAAGACTTACTGTAAACTTTCTAAGTTTACCAGTAAACAGAATTTGGTAACTTTTTCACGTTTTGGTGGGGAATTTTATAAAATTACATTTAGTGGCTTTTTTGGGTACTTCAGATTGTCACAGGTGTGTGTAATCTCTGGCCCTCTGTGGCATTATCACATGTAAAATTATATTAAATAATTAAGATATTTTAAAAAATGGGGGGAAAAAATGTTTGAATGACAAACCTATAAAACATTATCCTAAATCAAACATTTAATAGCACTTAGATTGTGCTGCTACCCTCCAATGAAGATTTGTTTTGTCAGTCATACATTTTATAAAAGTGTAATAGCCTTACATTAAAGATATTTTCATATTCATCATCCCCAACATCATTATATGTGAAAATGGCACGTTTCATAGTTAAAAATAGAGGAAGCTAAGTGTTTCCAATGACATCAACCATTATTAGACCATTTAGTAGGCAATGCCAGCCCATAATTGGTTAAAAATCGCATGATGCATTGGAAACTTAGATTTTTTTTTTTTATTACTACAAAACATAGAAATGTGCAATTGTCTCATGTTGGGGTGCTGGAGATGAGGTTGAAACCTTTCCCTACAAAGACTAAATAATGTGCATGTTTACAGTTTTTGTAGCATATTTAATCTATGTAGCATATTGTGAGTGGTAGGTCAGATTGTCAGAACACTGTAATATTGACATGAGAAACACTAAGGTCAATCCTGTCAAAGTTGAGTGTATTCTATGGTTTTATTAGTGTTTTCTCCTGTTGCTTTTGTCTCCCCCAGGATAATAGAATGCCAGGGCTTGCCTCTGATCAGTGGACAGAACTGTGACCCGTATGCCACTGTCTCGCTCGTTGGGCCTGCCAGGTAAGACTAGACTACAATCCTCTGCAGTGGCACATGATTATTAGCTCACTTCAATTGAACCCACATAGCTAATGCAATGTGTCAACATCTTAGGCATTATATCCATTATTCTTTAACATAGACCCCCCCCCCCCCCCCCCCCCCCCCCCCCCCATGAGAAGGGTTTGAGTATATTTCTGACTCTTCTGTCTCCTTAGGTCTGACCAGAAGAAAACAAAGGTGAAAAAGAAGACCAGCGACCCTCAGTTTGAGGAAACCTTTAACTTTGAGGTAAACTTAATTTACATCTGGGCGCTCATGTCATCTGTTTTCTTCCCAACAGAGGAAAACAGACTCAAATGGGGACGGACTAACAGGAATGCTCACATTTTGTTTTCCATTCCAAAATCAAATCAAATCAAATGTATTTATATAGCCCTTCGTACATCAGCTGATATCTCAAAGTGCTGTACAGAAACCCAGCCTAAAACCCCAAACAGCAAGCAATCATCAAATCAAATCAAATCAAATTTATTTATATAGCCCTTCGTACATCAGCTGATATCTCAAAGTGCTGTACAGAAACCCAGCCTAAAACCCCAAACAGCAAGCAATGCAGGTGTAGAAGCACGGTGGCTAGGAAAAACTCCCTAGAAGATGTTTTAAACAGTTTTCCATTGCGTGCCCTAATGAACGCGTGCCCTAATGAACGCAACCTAGATGTCCGGCTGTTTTTTTTTTTTTTTTTCACATGCACCAAGTACAGCGGGTGTTGACCTTACAGTGAAATGCTTATTACAAGCCCTTAACCAACAATGCAGTTTTAAGAAAATATCAACAAAAAAAGTAAGAAGAATAACAAATATTTAAAGAACAGCAGTAAATAACAATAGCTGGGCTACAGTATATACAGGGGGTACTGGTGTCATGTGCGGGGGCACCAGTGTTGGTAATATGTACATGTAGGTAGAGTTAAAGTGACTGCATAGATAATAAGAGAGTAGCAGCAGAGTAGAAGGTGTGGGGGGGGGGGCAATGCAAATAGTCAAGAGTTGCCATTTGATTAGCTGTTCAGGAGTCTTATGACTTGGGGTAGAAGCTGTTTAGAAGCCTCTTGGACTTAGACTTGGTGCTCTGGTACCGCTTGCTGTGCGGTAGCAGAGAGAACAGTCCATGAATAGGGTGGCTGGAGTCTTTGTCAATTTTTAGGGCCTTCCTCTGACACCGCCTGGTATAGAGGTCCTGGATGGCAGGAAGCTTGGCCCCAGTGATGTACTGGGCCGTACGTACTACCCTCTAGTGCCTTGCGGTCAGAGGCCAAGCAGTTGCCATACCAGTGATGCAACCCGTCAGGATGCTCTCAATGGTGCAGCTGTAAAACCTTTTGAGAATCGGAGAACCCATGCCAAGTCTTTTCAGTCCCCTGAGGGGGAATAGGTTTTGTCGTGCCCTCTTCATGACTATCTTGGTGTACTTGGACCATGTTAGTTTGATTGTGACGTGGAAGCCAAGGAACTTGAAGATCTCAACCTGCTCCACTACAGCCCCATCAATGTTAAGGAATGTGTGCTCAGTCCTCCTTTTCCTGTAGTCCACAATCAACTCCTTTGTCTATGGGAGAGGTTGTTGTCCTTGCACCACTCGGTTGGGTCTCTGACCTCCTCTCTATAGGCTGTATCATCATTGTAGGTGATCAGGCCTACCACTGGTGTCATCAGCAAACTTAATGATGGTGTACTTAATGATGGTGTTGGAGTCGTGCCTGGGGGACTGAGCACACACCCCTGAGGTGCCCACGTGTTGAGGATCAGCGTGGCGGATGTGTTGTTACCTACCCTTACCACCAGGGGGCAGCCTGTCAGGAAGTCCAGGATCCAGTTGCAGAGGGAGGAGTATAGTCCCAGGGTCCTTAGCTCAGTGATGAGCTTTGAGAGCACTATGGTGTTGAACGCTGAGCTGTAGTCAATGAATAGCATTCTCACATCGGTGTTTCTTTTGTCCAGGTGTGAAAGGGCAGTGTGGAGTGGAATAGAGATTGCATCATCTGTGGTGCGGTATGCAAATTGGAGTGGGTCTAGGGTTTCTGGGATAATGGTGTACATGTGAGCCATGACCAACCTTTCAAAGCATTTCATGGCTACAGATGTGAGTGCTACGGGTCGGTAGTCATTTAGGCAGGTTACCTTAGTGTTCTTGGGCACAGGGACTATGGTGGTCTGCTTGAAGCATGTTGGTATTACAGACTTAGACAGGAAGAGTTTGAAAATGTCAGTGAAGACACTTGCCAGTTGGTCAGCACATGCTCGGAGTACCCATCCTGGTAATCCGTCTGGCCAAGTGGCCTTGTGAATGTTGACCTGTATAAAGGTTTTACTCACATCGGCTGCGGAGAGTGTGATCACACAGTCGTCCGGAACAGCTGATTCTCTCATGCATGTTTCACTGTTACTTGCCCTTGAAGTGAGCATGGAAGTTATTTAGCTCGTCTGGTAGGCTTGTGTCACTGGGCAGCTCTCGGCTGTGCTTCCCTTTGTAGTCTGTAATAGTTGGCAAGCCCTGCCACATCAAACGAGCATTGGAGCCGGTCTAGTACGATTCGATCTTAGTTCTGTATTGACGCTTTACCTGTTTGATGGTTTGTCAGAGGGCACAGCGGGATTTCTTATAAGCTTCCGGGTTAGAGTCCTGCTCCTTGAAAGCGGCAGCTCTAACCTTTAGCTCAGTGCGAATGTTGCCTGTAATCCATTGCTTCTGGTTGGAGTAAGTACATACAGTCACTGTGGGGACGATGTCCTCGATGCACTTATTGATAAAGTCAGTGACTGATGTGGTGTACTCCTCAATGCCATCGGAAGAATCCCGGAATATATTCCAATCTGTGCTAGCAAAACAGTCCTGTAGTTTAGCATCTGCTTCATCTGACCACTTTTTTTTTAATAGACTGAGTCAATGGTGCGTCCTGCTTTAATTTTTAATTGTAGACTGGAATCAGGAGGATAGAATTATGGTCAGATTTGCCAAATGGAGGGTGAGGGAGAGTTTTGTACGCGTCTCTGTGTGTGGAGTAAAGGTGGTCACATTTTTTTCCCCCTCTAGTTGCATGTTTTTAACATGCTTATAGAAATGAGGTAAAACTGATTTAAGTTTCCCTGCATTAAAGTCCCCCGCCACTAGGACCGCCGCCTCTGGATGAGCGTTTTCCTGTTTGCTTATGGCCGTATACAGCTCATTGAGTGTGTTTTTAGTGCCAGCATTGGTCTGTTGTGGTATGTAGACAGCTATGAAAAATACAGATAAACTTTCTAGGTAAATAGTGTGGTCTACAGCTTATCATGAGATACTCTACCTCAGGCGAGCAAAGCCTCGAGACTTACTTAGATATCGTGTGCCAGTTGTTGTTTACATATATGCATAGGCCCCCGCCCTGTGTCTTACCAGAGGCTGCTGTTCTGTCCTGCCGATAATGTATAACCCACCAGCTGTGTGTTCTTAATGTCGTCTTTCAGCCACGACTCGGTGAAACATAAGATATTACAGTTTTTAATGTCCCGTTGGTAGGATATACATGCTTTCAGTTCATCCCATTTTATTTCCCAGCGATTGAACGTTAGCTAGCAGGACGAAAGGCAGATTAGCCACCCGTCACTTGATCCTCACAAGACACCCTGATCTTTTCCCGCAAAATCTCAGTTTCCTTCTCCAGCTAATGATTGGGATCTGGGCCTGGTCGGGTGTCTGTAGTAGTATATCCCTCCTGTCCGACTCATTGAAGAAAAACTGTCTAATCTGAGGTGAGTAATCGCAGTTCTGATGTCCAGAAGCTCTTTTCGGTCATAAGAGACGGTAGCAGCAACATTATGTACAAAACAACGCAAAAAAAATAAAAATAGCATGGTTGGTTAAGAGCCGTTAAGACTGCAGCCATCCCCTCCGGCGCCATCACGTTAACTCGTCTGAGATGGTATTTGCTGGAGAAGACTGATGTAAATTCCGTCTTGTTGTCCTCAGGTCACAAGGCCCAACAGTTACACAAAAAAGTCTAATTTCCAAGTAGAGGAGGAGGACATTGAAAAGCTGGAGATCAAGTGAGTGTACCCTTTCCCCTCTTCTTTTCCTCTTTTTTCCTCTCCTCCTTTCTCTTCTATTTTTCTCTTTTTATTCTCTATTCTCCTTCTGCTTTTCTCTCCTTTTTTTTTTTTACTTCTCTTTTTTTTCCTATATTTTCCTTCTGACCTTTAACAGAACATCTGTGGGTTGGATTTTTTCTACACACTGACAAACAGACCACCATACCTCCATCTCTCTGGAGCGACTTCTGGGATGTAATCAGAAGAGGATTTTTCAAGTGTGTTTCAACTCAACCAGATTTGATTGGATTGTGTTAGTCACAACCGGTGTAGTGTGTAATGCAAAGTTGGTGGTTAAGGACCTGTGGGGTTTGTGTCTCTGTTTGCGTCACCTACAGCCGACTGACTCATAGCTACATAGCTCACTGGGTTTACAGTCGGGTAAGACTAGGCTGGGCCGAGAGAGGTAAACACACATGCATGACTTTCAGGCTTGGATTTGAGGTGATTTTAATTGCATGTGTATTTTTTATTTTTTTAAAGTGTACTGCAATTTGTATACTTCACACCGGTAAGGAGTAACTCATCAGTGTATTTTGTGTTTATGTGTTGAGATTGATGTGGTTGTGTTTTCCATGAGAGTGCCAGCCAGCCAATGGTAAGTGGTGTGTTTGGAAGGGGAAGGAGCATTGGTCCCTTTTTCGTAGATTTTTATAGTGTATTTGCAAATATCACATTCATTTAGTATGTGTGATTGAGTGTTTCTCTCTTTGTGTGTGTGTGTGTGTGTGTGGGTGTGTGTGTGTGTGTGTGTCTGCAGAGTTGACTTGTGGAACAATGGGAATTTGGCGCAGGATGTCTTCCTTGGGGAGACGCGGGTATCTGTCAAGATCCTGCGAAATGACCACATTCACAGGGCCTGGTAAGAACGGTGACACATCACCACACCACAGCTTCACCTCGCACATTGTCTTCCTGATGCTTCCGCGCCAGGTCACTCACACTAACTCGAGAGATTTCGCATACTGACGCAACAATATGCAAAGGTGCACGTAGCGTCCGCATGCCCACAGGAGCCCACAGCTCTAACTACAGACACACTGGTTGCATTCGAAAGTGGCATGCTATTCCTTCTACACTGCACTACTTTGTACCAGAGCCACATAGTCTACTAGGGAAATCGGGTGACCGTGACACACTTTCTTTCTCTCACATGGACATGTCGTGCACTCACTGCACGCAGCCACATGCCTGCTGCTGCTGCGCTCAACCTGAAGAATGTAATCTGACTGCCGCGCTAGCTAGCTGAAATGAATAGACTGATTAGCAGATGACAGATAAGGGGACATGACACAGAGGGTCTTACGTACTCCGCTGCTACTCGCCTTGTTTTATCAGCCACAACAATCCGGCGACTCTGACGTCTCACCCCTCAGTGCTGACCTTCTTTTCTGCATAGATCCGTGGATGCTAGATCAGATCTGCACATTGTGAGGTGGATGTTAAAAAGGCCCATACTCACAAATAATCTGAGGGGTACTGTTGATCTAGGATCATGTTCCCCCTGTCCATGTAATCTTATTCATTATGATTTAAAAGGCACAACGGATCCTACAATATAGCAGTCCTGCTGCAATACTCTTTGTGAATAGAGGAATAAGGGTACATCCAGTTCCTTGATATTTTTTCTACTTAATAGTGAGTTTTTCTCTTGTATTTTAAAGGTGCTACACATCAGATTTAAAAAAAAAAAAAAAAGTGTATTTTAATTTCAGAATTTCCATTTATATCTGGCGCTAATAGTGGAATTATAGTGTTTCACAGTATTACTTACCTGCCAGTGTTATTATTGGCTATGATATTCGCCTATTGATTTCTCCCGCCAGAACAGCGTCTGTTGTCAAACTGGGAAAACTGTTCTGACTTTGGCTGTGTTATCTACTGGAAATCAGTATCATTTCCTGGTAGCTAAAATTTGACACCTCTCAATCTCAGTTTACCTGAGAAAATAAGCACTGAATATTGTAGGGAATCATTGTATTATTTTTGCAGCTGTTGTCGGTTTTGGTCTACCAGCTTCAAACAGCGGTTTCTGAAATTATACAAAATCCTACGTATAGCACCTTTAACAATATATAATTGGAGATGAACCTGTGCCAGATCCTGTCCCCCGGTCTAGCAGCTCTATATCTGTGGTACTTTTTTGTACTGGTTACTTCCGTCGTCTTCAGACTGCTTTGAACACTGCGATGGTGGTGTTGTGTAAACTTTGTGTGTGTGTGTGTGTGCGCCTCTAGGTGATAAGGGATTATGCAGATACTGATCTATGTGTTTTGCATGAGGGCCGTGAGACTAGTGTGTGGGTGTCAGTTTGCATGGAGACAGCAGAACCCCATCTCCTGTAGAGGGAGGGAGGGAGGGAGAGAAAGCCAGGGATGATCTATACATACTCTAACATACAGACCCACAACTCTGCTGAACAAAATGTATATTGATCTATTGACTGTCCCAGAATACATGGGCTCAACTGAAGTTTCTGGGTGTCTGAGTACTGCAGTACGAATACAGTTCAAGCAGATTAGAGACAAACATAGCTGCAGCTTTCGAAGCGATGAAGAGTTCCAGCCTGATGTAAATCTGTGAAAACTGCTCCATCTGTTGGTGGCTAGGCAGCTATACAGGCTCACCCAGCTCATTCACACACTGCTTAAACACACAGCTTAATTGCTCAACTATGCATTGTTTTTCGCGTTCTGTTTGAAATCTTTGCATAGTTTTTAAAATTTTATTTTAAAGCTACTACACTACCAGAGGTGTAAAACTCTAACTCCAAAGATTTTTTTGATATAAATGCTATTTTATTATGTTTGTTTAATCGATGTGGACAGGAAATGGATTTCAAAGTGAAGAAGCACTATATGGCTGAAAACGTCACATTTCATGACCCATGTCGAGGACAGCATTGACAGCATCATTTGCGTCTCACCACTAGGGTTGCGAAATTCTGGCAACTTTGCCAAAACTCCCAGTTTTTCTAGACATTCTGGTCGGAAGACTCCAGATGTCCTGATTCCATGAAGCTTTCAACCGGTATTTCTATATTTAATCCTGGACATAAGTTATCGGAAATGTGCAACCCGACTCACCACTGTCAAATACAAATGTGTCGGCTGGCCATCACTCTTAACGCTGACTGGGTGTGTTTTGTTGGGTGTCTTTCTCTGGTCCACAGGTATCTCCTCCAGCCTAAAGGGAACGGGAAGTCCAAGACGGACGACCTGGGCTCTCTGAGGCTCAACGTAACCTACACCGAGGACAATGTGCTGCCATCCGCCTGCTACACACCGCTCCGCACGCTGCTGCTCAAGTCCCCAGACATTAAGGTGATAACCTCAGACCGGTCTTGTTCACACACCTGGTCTGCCTGAATGGTACATTATGCTCATTAAGGAACTTAAAGGGATGCTAGCTGATACCCATATGCTTCCAGTCATTGTGCTAACGCTAGCTAGCATTGGCTCGGGAAACTATCTCAAATGTCCTTCATACTGGACACAGACATAACAATGGCATCCACAAGTTCATCTGACTCAGGGGAAGTAGATACGGGGCCTCATTGCCCAAATCCCCAAGTTTCCCTTTAAGGAAGAAAGTGTACAATAGTGTACAATAGAGGACGCAAGGACCAACAATTTGTCAAAAACTATCAGTGGCCAACCATCGCCCACAGACCCCACTGTGTATTCCACACCGCTTCCAGTAGTTTGTAATGAGTGGTGGCCGTCTACACGTTGAATTGCGGTCAACTAATAACCATTAGTGGCTGACCAATCATCGCTCACAGTATCGTGCCTTTTGAGAATAAGGGGATTTTTTCAGAACCTCTCTCTGTCCCCCCTGCCTCTCTCCATTTATCTCTCTTCCCCCTCTCAGCCCATCTCGGCGTCAGCGGCCCACATTCTGGGGGACATCTGCAGGGAGAGGTATGAGGCGGTGCTGCCCGTGGTCCGCCTGCTGCTCCACCACAGCCGCCTGGTGCCCTTCGTCTCCGCCATCACTGTCCTGGAACTGGAGAACACTCAGTGAGTAGTACACACTTCTCCTGGGCCCTATCGGCTCTGGACAAAAGTAGTGCTCTATATAGTGAATAGGCACCCTGTCCTCTGAACCCCGTCTTGTCTGTCTAGGGAGGCCAACACCATTTTCCGTGGCAACTCCCTGGCAACGCGCTGCATCGACGACATGATGAAGATTGTAGGGCGGAGCTACCTGACCGTCACCCTGAAGCCTGTATTGGATGAGGTAATGTACATCCATATGTTACCTGGGGAATAATGTGAGGAAATGGATTATGTCATAGATCAACACCGATCCTAAGAAGCAAGCCCTGCTATGAACCACATCGTAGAAGCTCATTTCATAATCTAGGAACAACATGTTTGAAAATGAATTCAAAACTCAGCATAACAGCTAAATACAAAGTTCTTTTTTTCGTAGATTTGTGACTCCAACAAAACCTGTGAGATTGACCCGATCAAACTGAAAGAGGGAGACAACGTTGAGGTCAACAAGGTACAGTATACATTTGTCCGGTGCATCGCAAGCTGTCTTATCAGTGTATTGTCTAGTAGTGGTGTGGTATACAGAAAGAACTGTTATAATAAGTGTGTGCGTGTTCACGATGTGCATGTCCGTCCTCTCCAGGAGAACCTGCAGGGGTACGTTCAGAAGGTGTTCTCGTCCATCACCCAGTCCAGCTCCAGCTGTCCCCCGCTCATGTGTGACGTGTTCCGCTCGCTGCGTCACATGGCCTCCAAGCGGTTCCCAGGTGAGCGGGGCATCACACGCATCTTCGTCCTCTCTCCTCACCTTCATCCTACCTCATCCTCAGCAGGATTGCACATTTCTGGAAACCTTTCCAAAGTTCCTGGGTTTAAAAAAAAATCCTGTTTGGGGAATTGCTAAACTTTCAGGGAAAGTTTCTGGAGTTTTGCAACCCTGTTCCTCAGTCACAGCTCTCTCATCAATACTCACTGTGCCTCATCACATTAGAGAGAACGTCCACTAACCACAAATCAAGTTTCTGAGATGTTTTCATACCACAAATATAGAGTTGATTTTGTGTAAGTCCCTTTTTATAAGCATTAGTGTAGAAAGGTCCAGGTCTCTATCCAAAGGAAAAGATGGTAGATCTGAAATATCTACAGAAATATCTGCAGGGTAGCCTAGTGGTTAGAGCGTTGGACTAGTAACCGGAAGGTTGCAAGTTCGAATCCCCGAGCTGACAAGGTACAAATCTGTCGTTCTGCCCCTGAACAGGCAGTTAACCCACTGTTCCTAGGCCGTCATTGAAAATAAGAATTTGTTCTTAACTGACTTGCCTAGTAAAATAAAGGTAAAATAAAATAAAATAAAATAAAAATTATGCCAATCTTTCCCAAGTATTATCTAGTTACTTTTACAGATGGTTTTTCTAAAGTATCTTCCATCAGTAAGCAGCATGTTGTAGAGACCAGATACAGAAATATTATGCCAATCTTTCCCAAGTATTATCTAGTTACTTTTACAGATGGTTTTTCTAAAGTATCTTCCATCAGTAAGCAGCATGTTGTAGAGACCATGTCCACCATGAGGTGGAGCCAGAAGCCTGACTAAAGTGCAGGAGATTGTCTCATAGTATGTACAGTGCCTTGCGAAAGTATTCGGCCCCCTTGAACTTTGCGACCTTTTGCCACATTTCAGGCTTCAAACATAAAGATATAAAGCTGTATTTTTTTGTGAAGAATCAACAACAAGTGGGACACAATCATGAAGTGGAACGACATTTATTGGATATTTCAAACTTTTTTAACAAATCAAAAACTGAAAAATTGGGCGTGCAAAATTATTCAGCCCCTTTACTTTCAGTGCAGCAAACTCTCTCCAGAAGTTCAGTGAGGATCTCTGAATGATCCAATGTTGACCTAAATGACTAATGATAAATACAATCCACCTGTGTGTAATCAAGTCTCCGTATAAATGCACCTGCACTGTGATAGTCTCAGAGGTCTGTTAAAAGCGCAGCGAGCATCATGAAGAACAAGGAACACACCAGGCAGGTCCGAGATACTGTTGTGAAGAAGTTTAAAGCCGGATTTGGATACAAAAAGATTTCCCAAGCTTTAAACATCCCAAGGACCACTGTGCAAGCGATAATATTGAAATGGAAGGAGTATCAGACCACTGCAAATCTACCAAGACCTGGCCGTCCCTCTAAACTTGCAGCTCATACAAGGAGAAGACTGATCAGAGATGCAGCCAAGAGGCCCATGATCACTCTGGATGAACTGCAGAGATCTACAGCTGAGGTGGGAGACTCTGTCCATAGGACAACAAACAGTCGAATATTGCACAAATCTGGCCTTTATGGAAGAGTGGCAAGAAGAAAGCCATTTCTTAAAGGTATCCATAAAAAGTGTCGTTTAAAGTCTGCCACAAGCCACCTGGGAGACACACCAAACATGTGGAAGAAGGTGCTCTGGTCAGATGAAACCAAAATTGAACTTTTTGGTAACAATGCAAAACTTTATGTTTGGCGTAAAAGCAACACAGCTCATCACCCTGAACACACCATCCCCCACTGTCAAACATGGTGGCAGCATCATGGTTTGGGCCTGCTTTTCTTCATCAGGGACAGGGAAGATGGTTAAAATTGATGGGAAGATGGATGGAGCCAAATACAGGACCATTCTGGAAGAAAACCTGATGGAGTCTGCAAAAGACCTGAGACTGGGACGGAGATTTGTCTTCCAACAAGACAATGATCCAAAACATAAAGCAAAATCTACAATGGAATGGTTCAAAAATAAACATATCCAGGTGTTAGAATGGCCAAGTCAAAGTCCAGACCTGAATCCAATCGAGAATCTGTGGAAAGAACTGAAAACTGCTGTTCACAAATGCTCTCCATCCAACCTCACTGAGCTCGAGTTGTTTTGCAAGGAGGAATGGGAAAAATGTTCAGTCTCTCGATGTGCAAAACTGATAGAGACATACCCCAAGCGACTTACAGCTGTAATCGCAGCAAAAGGTGGCGCTACAAAGTATTAACTTAAGGGGGCTGAATAATTTTGCACGCCCAATTTGTTAAAAAAGTTAGAAATATCCAATAAATGTCATTCCACTTCATGATTGTGTCCCACTTGTTGTTGATTCTTCACAGAAAAATACAGTTTTATATCTTTATGTTTGAAGCCTGAAATGTGGCAAAAGGTCGCAAAGTTCAAGGGGGCCGAATACTTTCGCAAGGCACTGTATGACAGAGGCCCTTCAAGTAGAAGCTACTGAATCTGTGAGAAGGTCCTGTTAATGTGTAGTGTTGGAACTTTGTATGAGCCATGTTCTCATAAACCGCTATGCTCATATGAATTGGCACCTTTTAATGGTAGGAGGAGCATGACCTGTGTGTGTACTGTGGACAGCACTGCACAGTCCCAAATCAATTATTGTACCCTTTGTTGATCTGAAAGTAGTGGATGGGTATCAACCCTGACATAGGGTCTTTGCTTACGCCAATCCCGATCCAGTCCTTTCAAATCCACTAGGTGAGTCAATAAGGTCCAGGGAACAGATGAGATCAGTCTGGAACTGGGCCTGTCCCAGTTGTTAGCCTGTCTGGGTGTATCTGCATTGTGTGTATCTGCATTGCTTGCTGTTTGGGGTTTTAGGCTGAGTTTCTGTACAGCACTTTGTGACATCGGCTCATGTAAAAAGGGCTTTATGAATACATTTGATTAATGGGATAGTTCACCAAATAAAAGAAATGACATCCTAGTCAATGGATAAGGACAGGTAGCAAAGCTTTATTTTTATTTGTGCTTCTCCTGTCCCCTCTGTCTTCTACACCCCCCCCCCCCCCTCCTCCTTCTCTCCCTTCCTCCTCTCCCCTGCAGATGATCCTCACGTCCAGTATTCGGCAGTCAGCAGCTTCGTGTTCCTGCGCTTCTTCGCCGTCGCCGTTCTCTCGCCACACACCTTCCAGCTCCGCCCACACCATCCTGTGAGTACGCCCATATGCCTATGTTTTTTACATTTGTGTCACATAGGAGGTATCCCAAGTGTTTGCACTTTAGTGTTCACTTAGAAGTGAAAGTGTTCCTCCTATATTTGGGCTCCCGAGTGGCGCAGTGGTCTAAGGCACTGCATCTGCAGACACCCTGGTTCGAATCCAGGCTGTATCACAACCGGACGTGATTGGGAGTCCCATAGGGCGGTGCACAATTGGCCCAGCATCGTCCCGGTTTGGCCGGTGTAGGCCGTCATTGTAAATAAGAATTTGTTCTTAACTGACTTGCCTAGTTAAATTAAGGTGTAAGAAAAAAATATTAATTTAGAAGCGGGACCTCACTGCTGCTAAATTATTAACACCACTCCCAGAAATATGATTAGAAATTATATATTTTTGACTAAATATTTATTCTGAGACCTGCTTTTCAGATAATTGACAATCTTGCACAAAGTGCTTTTTCTACTTACCCAGAGTCTAATCTCATGGATACCAATTTTGTCTCAACATGCAGAAGTTGCTAACTAGCCTTAGCGCAATTGCTAACTAGCATTAGCACAATGACTGGAAGTCTTTGGAAGAGCTAGATTTGGTTATTGTGCTAATGCTAGTAAGCATTTACTCACAAAAATACTTCAAACTGCACACAGAGACATAAAAATGGTATCCATTAGTTTGTCTGACTAGGTAAGTTAAAAAAGAACTTTATTGCCAAAATCTGTTTAAAATCAGTGACAAGTTATAACATATATTTGTAGCAAACCAAGCGAGCGGTGCCCTCGAATGAGAGTCATGAGTGCACGGCCACTGCTTGCTCTTCATCTCCCTTTAGTGCAGTGGCGCGCATCAGTTATATTTTAAGATGGTGTCAACATAATTGCATTTTGGTTTAAGATGTCCTTTTTTTTTTTTTATCAGTTGAACATCCCAAATACTTAACATTTGACTCATTTAGCAGACACTCTTATCCAGCGCGACTTCATGTAGTGAGTACACACACACATGCTAGTTAATGCATACATTTTCATATTTAGTTCATACTGGTCCCCTGTGGGAATTGAACCCATAACCCTGGCATTGCAAGTGCCATGCTCTACCAACTGAGCCACACGGGACCACTTAAACTCTTCCATGAACAAATCGCACCAGCAGTTACCAGAGGCTACAATGAAAAAACAAGCATTGACATCCAGGAACACTTTTGAACTACCAAGTAGCTCCCAAGTGAAGTAGGCTAGGCTACCGACAATGACTAAACCAAGCACAAAACACTAGTCAACTGTTTGATTATAAAGTTGCGCTAGGCCTAGCCTACTATCAAACTGAATTGTTAGCCAAGTTGTTCTAATGAATCGCATGTAGCCCATGATATTACTGTGTTGGCCTAATTAGCATTTTACCGTGTCATTTATTAGTAAATGTACCTGTACTTTAGCCTAAATGTTAGAATTGGGTCCTACAGGTCATAGGCCTATTTCTTTGTTCAAAACCACAGGACAATCATTTCACTTAGATTACTGCAGTAAACCCATCCCCTAGCTTTCTGGAGGGATATGTGGTTAAACATGAGCATCGCTCAAAGCATTTCATACCATTTTAAATGGTAAGAGTCTGAATATTACTGCGGAAGTACATGTTCATTGGTCCTTGAAAAGGAGGCCTAGAGCATCTATCATGGATTTAGGAAGGTGCGGTGAGGGGCCAGAGGTGTGTTACTACTCTCCTCTAATCTGCCAGCCAGTGGTTGCACACATACAACAACCACTGAGCCCCCCCATAGGGGGCAGTATTGGACCAGATCTCTCTATGTTCCAGGTTAGCCAGGTGTTGTCTGGAAAATCCACTGTTTTACATGTAACACTGTGTGGGCGTGTGGGACAAGGCTCTTAGCTTTAATCTCCCAGGGGAGATAGTGAATATATGGAGCTATCCACAGGTGTCTATCCACGGGCCACTGGCCTCCCACAGAGAGGGGGAGGAATGCAGAAGGAGCCCTGTTCATTATAATGAGCCAGAGGGGCAGAAGGAGGGAGAGGGGAGAACCCTGGTCATTATAGTGAGGCCCACTTGGCAGCGTCCAGTACTCTACTCCTTGCCTCAGTGGAGCACAGCCATATACACACACAGGCTAGGCTCCTGGTTTCTCTGCTAGGCTCCTGTAGTTCTTGAAGAGAGGGTGGCTATGAGACACTGGGGGCTGCTGCCATAGCAGTATCACACACACACAAGACCTAACAACCTGCATGCATTTTGAGTACCATGCACACAATTTGAGGTCAAAGTATACTGGTATGAGAACTAGAGTTGTGTGTGTGTGTGTGTGTGGTACTCCTCTGATCTGCCAGCCAGTGGTTGCTTATGATGCGTTGTTGATGCTGGAGACTATTAGACCCCTGAGGAGATGGAGATTTGCCTTCTATCATTCCCAGAAGCTCCTCTACAGATGGAGCTGAAGGGAGCGGTTGGACCCTTTCGTAACGGGTAGAATTCTGTGGCAGGCTGAAACTCTATGGAAACCAGGGCTGACTAAAAAGCATGCAAAGAACCCATTTAGCACAGCAGAACACAGTAGCAGTGGCTTTAAACGTGAATGTACATTCACTATAGGCCTACATCATGCCATACCTGTTGCATGTACATTTCCCAAATTTGAGGATGTTCCAATGATGGAATGGTGTGTAGGCTACTCCAAACTTCCTATGTTTGTCAAACCATTTTTATGTTTAGTAAAATAAATGTTCCAAAAATAAGATGCCGTCAAAAGCTAAACAAGATAAAAAATGCTTAATAGTTCTTGAACCTCAAATTACATATTTGGAAGTGTAGATTAGATATGTTGTTCTGAATGGATTCCCGGGGACCCTCAGGGAGAGCACACTGTGATATCATCAAACCCTTGATTTATTGAGTTAGGAGTGTTCTTACTGGGTTAGAACAAAAATGAGGGTCCCCCATGATTTGATTTAATAAACTGGATTAGATTCCAATAATGTTTTGACGCATATTCACATGAGCTGACTGTTTATATAGTTTTCTAGAGAATGTGTACAGTCGTGGCCAAAAGTTTTGAGAATGACACAAATATTAATATTCAAAGTCTGCTGCCTCAGTTTGAATGATGGCAATTTGCATATACTCCAGAATGTTATGAAGAGTGATCAGATTAATTGCAAAGTCCCTCTTTGTCATGCAAATGAACTGAAACCCCCAAAAAGCATTTCAACTGCATTTCAGCCCTGCCACAAAAGGACTGGCTGACATCATGTCAGTGATTCTCTCGTTAACACATGTGTGAGTGTTGACAAGGCTGGAAATCACTCTGCCATGCTGATTCAGTTCCAATAACAGACTGCAAGCTTTAAACGGAGGGTGGTGCTTGGAATCATTGTTCTTCCTCTGTCAAACATGGTTACCTGCAAGGAAACACGTGCCATCATCGTTGCTTTGCACAAAAAGGGCTTCACAGGCAAGGATATTACTGCTAGTAAGATTGCACCTAAATCAACCATTTATCGGATCATTAAGAACTTCAAGGAGAGCGGTTCAATTGTTGTGAAGGCTTCAGGGTGCCCAAGAAAGTCCAGCAAGCGCCAGGACCGGCTCCTAAAGTTGATTCAGCTGCGGGATCGGGGCACCACCAGTACAGCACTTGCTCAGGAATGGCAGCAGGAGAAGACAAGGTGAGCACTACCAATCAGTCCTGTGTCATGCCAACAGTAAAGCATCCTGAGACCATTCATGTGTGGGGTTGCTTCTCAGCCAAGGGAGTGGGCTCACTCACAATTTTGCCTAAGAACACAGCCATGAATAAAGAATGGTACGAACACATCCTCCGAGAGCAACTTCTCCTAACCATCCAGGAACAGTTTGGTGACGAACAATGCCTTTTCCAGCATGATGGAACACCTTGCCATAAGGCAAAAGTGTTAACTAAGTGGCTCGGAGAACAAAACATTGATATTTTGGGTCCATGGCCAGAAACTCCCCAGACCTTAATCCCATTGAGAACTTGTGGTCAATCCTCAAGAGGTGGGTGGGACAAACAAAAACCCACAAATTCTGTCAAACTCCAAGCATTGATTATGCAAGAATGGGCTGCCATCAGTCAGGATGTGGCCCAGAAGTTAATGGACAGCATGCCAGGGCAGATTGCGGAGGTCTTGAAAAAGAAGGGTCAACAATGCAAATATTAACTCTTTGCATCAACTTCATGTAATTGTCAATAAAAACCTTTGACACTTATGAAATGCTTGTAATTATACTTCAGTATTCCATAGTAACATCTGACAAAAATATCTAAAGACACTGAGGCAGCAGACTTTGTGAAAATTCATATTTGTGTCATTCTCAACTTTTTGGCCACGACTGTACACTTGAGACTCTATTGTGTCAAGTGTTTCCCCTATAATAATTTAGCAGGGGTGCCCTGCTGCTGTGCTGTTGTGATATTAACTGGGTTGTATTCATTAGGGTATGCAACAGAACATCTATTTTATTTATTTTTTGCAATGGAACATGAAAATTTGTGTTTAATTGACAATAAGTAATCCCTCCCTGTTTCAGTTTAATTTTATTCAGTTTGGTTCCTAATGAACATGACCCTGGTATTTGACTGTGCTTTGTACACTCCTCTGTCAGGACCTTGAGGTCTCCCGAACACTCACTCTCATCTCCAAGACCATCCAGACTCTGGGGAGCTGGGGGAGCCTGTCCAAAAACAAACTGGTATGTATGTATGAATGTCTCTTATCAGCCTCCAACATGCTTATCAATCTTCCCTTGTGTATATCAGTCAGTCAACATGTCGATCAATCATTTAATTCCCACTGGGCACAGACGTCAGTTCAACGTCTAAATTTGATTTACATTTGGTTGAGTTGTCAACTAACATGAATTCAACATGAAATCAACAAAACATTTCACTAAGTGATTGGATTTAGGTTTAAAAGTTGGGTGAAAAAAAGACATTGCCTTTTACGTTGATGACTTTGCAAATCCAATTAGTTTTCCATGTTGATTCAACATCATCATCAGATTTTTGGGGGTTGAAGTAACGTGGACACAACGTTGATTTTACATGTTTTTGCCCAGTGGGTTGTGTCTGTCTGGTCCGCTCTGAGCAAAACTAACACTTTGTGACTGTTTTGTCTTTAGTCTAGTTTTAAAGAATCCTACATGTATGATTTCTTCAAATCATTCCAAGAAGACAAATGTATTGAAAAAGTAAAAAAGGTGAGTTTTTGGTTGTGAAGCGACCTTCCTATTACATTTTGATTTTGTAGGCCATGTGTCAAACTCAAGCTTTTACCAACCTCATGTAGGTAAATCTCTTTTCCATGTTAATTTTGTATGTATTGCTGATTTAGCATGGTGTTTCCATCTGATGTGTGTGTAGTTCCTAGATGAGATCTCCTCCAACGTCAGTAAGGAGTCCAGCGGGGTGGAAGACTCTGTGGTTCTCAAAGAGGGGTGAGTGGCTCACATCCAGTTATTGATTATAGCTAGTGGAGTAAAGATAATGTGTCCTTTTCCTGGACTGAAAGTAATTTTTAGTCCAGGACTAAATCTTGAAACTTAATTTTAAAAGTTTGGTGTCATAACTAGGACCAGGACTTTGTCCTGACCAGAGGGGTTTGTCGTTAAGCGGGATCATTAACTTAGCTAGCTAACTAACTCTAATAAACAGTCCTGTATATTGATTGGTTGATTTTTCTGGTTCATAAAGAAAGCTACACATAAATATTGGTTGATAGCTGTGAAGTTATACTTACTGTACCAATATCAAGTCACTATTTATTTTGCTACAGGGAGATACAGAAGCGGGCCCAGGGAAGGAAACGCATCGGCAAGAGGAACTTCAAGAAGAGGTGGCTCAGAGTGACCAACAGGGAGCTCTCCTACCACAAGCACAGAGGTGAGACATGCGCACACACACTCCCACACATACACCACAACTACTGAGCCCCCCCATAGGGGGCAGTGTTGGACCAGATCTCTCTATGGGCCAGGTTAGCCAGGTGTTGTAAAACAGTGGATTTTCCAGACATGTAACACTGTGGGCGTGTGGGACAAGGCTCTTAGCTTTAATCTCCCAGGGGAGATGGTGAATATATGGAGCTATCCACAGGTGTCTATCCACGGGCCACTGGCCTCCCACAGAGAGGGGGAGGAATGTAGAAGGAGCCCTGTTCATTATAATGAGGGAGAGAGCCAGAGAGGGGCAGAAGAGGAGGGAGAGGGGAGAACCCTGGTCATTATAGTGAGGCCCACTTGGCAGCGTCCAGTATTCTACTCCTTGCCTCAGTGGAGCACAGCAATATATATAGGCTAGGCTCCTGGTTCCTCTGCCAGGCTCCTGTAGTTCTTGAAGAGAGGGGGGCTATGAGACGCTGGGGGCTGCTGCCATAGCAGTATCACACACACACACCAGACCTAACAACCTGCACGCATTTTGAGTACCATGAACACAATTTGAGGTCAAAGTATACTGGTTTGAAAAACTATCCAAAAATAGTCTTCTAGTTGGCACATTGTGGTTTTTGACCCGACCGTCTGAAGTTGGAGCTGAGCCAATCAGAGGACTTGAGTGAGGATGAAACAAATATCTAGGTCTCGTCTTGTTGTCATTGGTGACAAAGCAATGTTGCAATAAAGCCTAGTAATCAGACCTAACTTGATGGATTAGGTCAGGGATGGAGATCTGCAATAAATGTAATAGGCCTAGTCTAGTTTCATATTCCAAATAGTCTACAATCAGCTACACTACAACATTGTATCCAGTAAATCCCTAAACAAAATGAATAAGCCAGTTTACATTTTCACTAGACTATCCACATAAATATATCTATTTATTAGAATAATCATTACCCCTAATGTAACCATAAAAAGGCGAGTCATTGAGACCACCTCAATTTTGATTTAATTCATTTAAAAATAAAAGTACGTATTTAAGCGGTGGATCAGCTTAATTTTGCTGAAAGATTGTTGCTTCCATCAATGTAAATGTCTGCATCATTTCCAGTTCCCCATATATTTTTGGGGGTAAATATATATCTATATACATACACGTATGCATACATGTATACATACCTATGTAGATATACATACTTCATTAAGAATATACCTTATTATTCCCCACAGACCCTACCACCCTTACCCCAATTGGAGTAAACCAATAAACACTTAGGCTTCTACCTTCAGTTTATACATCTTATACACATTTTACAGACACAATCTATTTTACAATAGTTATATTTAGTTTGTTTTTAGTCCTTCCTCTATTTCTGATGTCCATCCAGTTTGATTTGTAACTGTGCTATTTCACAAGATTTCCAAACCTATATACATTTTACAGACCCCATATGTTTTACATTGGTTATCGTGTAATTAGTCCCACCCTTCAGCTCCATTTAACCCCTCCTATCCATCTCTTAACACCAACCATTTTGGAATTCTATTTGCCATATATTTTTTAACTGTGCTGTGATGCTTCACAAAAGTACTGAACCTTTCTATTCTCATAGCTTTTACAGATTGTAATTTAAAAAATAAAATGTTTTGCTCAAATTAATATATTATTGATTGATTGACTATGGCTTTTCAAATCACCCTGTATTGCTATCTGCAGCATTTAGTTCTAGGGAAATGTTGCAATTCTTCAGCCATCCCTGGACCTGTGACCAAAAACGAGCTACATATGGAGAATACCAAAATAAATGATCTAATGACTGCCTCCTCACAGCAAAATCTGCAGAGCTGGGAAGATTGTACCCCCATATATATAACATTCAAAGTTTTGAATTCGACATTATTTTGCGTTCCTTCTGAGAGATTCTTCTGCCAATATCATTATTAGGCTAAATAATTAGCATTTGCCTATGATTTGAGTAGTATACCTCCAGTCCAAGTCAAGTACAGCTTGCCTCCTTTGGATCTATCAAGTTGGGACTGCAAAGCCAAACCATGTTCAAGTCGAGTCTTGTGATCTGCTTGGACTTTGTCATACATTTCTGATCTCTGAAAGCGAATAGCAGCCAAATGGTTCAGGCCATACTTTACATGGTATGATAGCCTGGACGTTGCATAATGCAATGAGCCGAAGGTCTTGTGTAACACTGTTTTTCCCCCCTCTAATTATTGTGTAGATGTCAAATGATTTTTCAATCCGTTACGTAAATTGCTTGGAACGGGCCCCAGCCAAATCCAACCTTTTCGTTCAGTTACTGCTGCTCCCAGTTCCCCGGCACACTCTACCAAAACTGTTCCCTCATCCACTCTGCTCTGTCGATTTGGGTGTGTGTGTCAGAGGGCTGAGGAGGTGTGTGTGGTGAGGTAATATTCAGAATGGATTTTATATACAGTGCATTCGGAAAGTATTTAGACCCCTTGACTTCTTCCACATTTTGTTACGTTACAGCCTTATTCTAAAATGTATACAAAAAATATTTCCTCATGAATCTACACACCATACCCCATAATGGCAAAGCAAAAACAGGTTTAGACATTTTTACGTGTGTGACATGGAGCCAGTGGGTTTGGCGACGAGTATGAAGCGAGGGCCAGCCAACGAGAGCGTACAGGTCGCAATGGTGGGTAGTATATGGGGCTTTGGTGACAAAATGGATTGCACTATGATAGACTGCATCCAATTTGTTGAGTAGGGTATTGGAGGCTATTTTGTAAATGACATCGCCAAAGTCGAGGATTGGTAGGATGGTCAGTTTTACAAGGGTATGTTTGGCAGCATGAGTGAAGGATGCTTTGTTGTGAAATAGGAAGCCAATTCTAGATTTAACTTTGGATTGGAGATGTTTGATATGGGTCTGGAAGGAGAGTTTACAGTCTAACCAGACACCTAAGTATTTGTAGTTGTCCACGTATTCTAAGTCAGAGCCGTCCAGAGTAGTGATGTTGGACAGGTGGGCAGGTAGCGATCGGTTGAAGAGCATGCATTTACTTTTACTTGTATTTAACTATGACAGAAGAAATGAGAAAAGAAATCCAGAAAATCACATTGTAGGATTTTTTATGAATTTATTAGCAAATTATGGTGGAAAATAAGTATTTGGTCTTCAGCTCTACGGATTGAATCAAGGGTATACTTTGTTATTCATTATAGGGACATTTTAGGGAAATTACACTTCAAATTCAAAGTTTCTCAGATATTTTCAGGTTGTGTAGATCCAGCTACAGTGGGGAAAATAAGTATTTAGTCAGCCACAAATTGTGCAAGTTCTCCCACTTAAAAAGATGAGAGAGGCCTGTAATTTTCATCATAGGTACACTTCAACTATGACAGACAAAATGAGAAAAAAAATATCCAGAAAATGACATTGTAGGATTTTTAATGAATTTATTTGCAAATTAGGGTGGAAAATAAGTATTTGGTCACCTACAAACAAGCAAGATTTCTGGCTCTCACAGACCTGTAACTTCTTCTTTAAGAGGCTCCTCTGTCCTCCACTCGTTACCTGTATTAATGGCACCTGTTTGAACTTGTTATCAGTATAAAAGACACCTGTCCACAACCTCAAACACTCACACTCCAAACTCTACTATGGCCAAGACCAAAGAGCTGTCAAAGGACACCAGAAACAAAATTGTAGACCTGCACCAGGCTGGGAAGACTGAATCTGCAATAGATAAGCAGCTTGGTTTGAAGAAATCAACTGTGGGAGCAATTATTAGGAAATGGAAGACATACAAGACCACTGATAATCTCCCTCGATCTGGGGCTCCACGCAAGATCTCACCCCGTGGGGTCAAAATGATCACAAGAACGGTGAGCAAAAATCCCAGAACCACACGGGGGGACCTAGTGAATGACCTGCAGAGAGCTGGGACCAAAATAACAGCCTACCATCAGTAACACACTACGCCGCCAGGGACTCAAATCCTGCAGTGCCAGACATGTCCCCCTGCTTAAGCCAGTACGTCCAGGCCCGTCTGAAGTTTGCTAGAGAGCATTTGGATGATCCAGAAGAAGGTCATATGGTCAGATGAAACCAAAATATAACTTTTTGGTAAAAACTCAACTCGTCGTGTTTGGAGGACAAAGAATGCTGAGTTGCATCCAAAGAACACCATACCTACTGTGAAGCATGGGGGTGGAAACATCATGCTTTGGGGCTGTTTTTCTGCAAAGGGACCAGGACGACTGATCCGTGTAAAGGAAAGAATGAATGGGGCCATGTATTTTGAGTGAAAACCTCCTTCCATCAGCAAGGGCATTGAAGATGAAACGTGGCTGGGTCTTTCAGCATGACAATGATCCCAAACACACCACCCGGGCAACGAAGGAGTGGCTTCGTAAGAAGCATTTCAAGGTCCTGGAGTGGCCTAGCCAGTCTCCAGATGTCAACCCCATAGAAAATCTTTGGAGGGAGTTGAAAGTCCGTGTTGTCCAGCAACAGCCCCAAAACATCACTGCTCTAGAGGAGATCTGCATGGAGGAATGGGCCAAAATACCAGCAACAGTGTGTGAAAACCTTGTGAAGACTTACAGAAAACGTTTGACCTCTGTCATTGCCAACAAAGTGTATATAACAAAGTATTGAGAAACTTTTGTTATTGACCAAATACTTATTTTCCACCATAATTTACAAATACATTCATAAAAAATCCTACAATGTGATTTTCTGGATTTATTTTTGTCATTTTGTCTGTCATAGTTGAAGTGTACCTATGATGATAAATTACAGGCCTCTCATCTTTTTAAGTGGGAGAACTTGCACAATTGGTGGCTGACTAAATACTTTTTTGCCCCACTACATACATACATACATACATACATACATACATACATACATACATACATACATACATACATACATACATACATACATACATACATACATACATACATACATACATACATACATACATACATACATACATACATACATACATATTTTGGAGTCACTTAGAAATGTCCTTTTTTGAAAGAAACATTTTTTTTTACCATTTTAAAATAACATCAAATTGATCAAAAATACAGTGTAGACATTGTTAATGTTGTAAATGACTATTGTAGCTGGAAATGGCAGATTTTTTTTAATGGAATATCTACATTGGTGTACAGAGGCCTATTATCAGCAACCATCACTCCTGTGTTCCAATGGCACGTTGTGTTAGCTAATCCAAGTTTATAATTTTAAAAGGCTAATAGGTCATTAGAAAACCCTTTTGCAATTATGTTAACACAGCTAAAAACTGTTGTGCTGATTTAAAGAAGCAATAAAACTGGCCTCCTTTAGACTAGTTGAGGTTCTGGAGCATCAGCATTTGACTTTGATTACAGGCTCAAAATGGCCAGGAACAAAGCACTTTCTTCTGAAACTTGTCAGTCTATTCTTGTTCTGAGAAATGAAGGCTATTCCATGGGAGAAATTGCCAAGAAACTGAAGATCTCGTACAACGCTGTGTACTACTCACATAACAGCGCAAACTGGCTCTAGCCAGAATAGAAATAGGAGTGGGAGGCCCCGGTGCACAACTGAGCAAGAGGACAAGTACATTAGTGTCTAGTTTGAGAAACGAACGCCTCACAAGTCCTCAACTGGCAGCTTCATTAAATAGTACCTGCAAAACACCAGTCTCAACAGTGAAGAGGTGACTCAAAACACACTGATGTAGGTCGAAATAGACAACACTCATGGACATTTAGCAACATCTAGTTAGTTGGTCTTGGCAAATTAGCACTGTTGTGGTTGAAATGATTCAATAACAAAGTTGAGTAATAAATGCAAGTTTGAATGATATTGGAAAATGATTGATTCAGATACAAGGCTAAAGCTTAGGTTACAAGTTATCACCTGCACTAACAAAGCCATCACCTACAGAGCGATGAACCTGAAGAAGAGTCCCCTAAGCAAGATGGTCCTGGTGCTCTTTTCACAAACACAAACAGACCGCACAGAGCTTCAGGACAGCAACACAATTAGACTCAACCAAATCATGAAAAAATTAAAAGATAATTATTTCCAACGTGTCAAGTAGAATGCTAGGAACTAGAATGCGATTTGTCCTTACCTGACCACTGTGACAAACCCAAAATGAAGAAAAGCTTGACTATGTATAGACTCAGTGAGCATAGCCTTGCTATTGAGAGTCCACCAAGGACATACCTGGCTCTCAAACCCACCATTTTATAAACTCCCATATAGATATCTATATAACAGAATCTGACTGTTGCGTTAACTTCCAATCACATCATCGTACTACATGACGTCACCACAACAGCACCTACAGAGTCACATTTGGGCCGTCTGATTGGTCCAGAAACCGATGTGTTGAGCCAGAACACGTGGGTAAAGCGACAGTTTCAAAATTCGTCATTGGCTTTGATACTCAAATTGGTTAGATCCAATCCCTGATTACTTTGTTTTGTACAACGCCCCTTCTACCTCACCATAAATGACTACAGTTGAAGTCGGAAGTTTACAGACAACTGAGCCAAATACATTTCAACTCAGTTTTTCACAATTCCTGACATTTAATCCTAATAAAAATTCCGTGTCTTAGGTCAGTTAGGATCACCACTTTATTTTAAGAATGTGAAATGTCAGAATAATAGTAGAGAGATAGAGCTGGTGTAACTGAGTCAGGTTTGTAGGCCTCCTTGCTCACGCACGGTTTTTCAGTTTTGCCCACAAATTTTCTATAGGATTGAGGTCAGGGCTTTGTGATGGCCACTCCAAAACCTTGACTTTGTTGGCCGTAAGCCATTTTGCCACAACTTTGGAAGTATGCTTGGGGTCATTGTCCATTTTGGAAGACTGATCGACCAAGCTTTATCTTCCTGACTGATGTCTTGAGCTGTTGCTTCAACATATTCACATCATTTTCTCCCATCTATTTTGTGAAGTGCACCAGTCCCTCCTGCAGCAAAGCACCCCCACAACATGATGCTTCCACCCCCATGCTTCACGGTTGGGATGATGTTCTTCGGCTTACAAGCCGCCTCCTTTTTCCTCCAAACATAACGATGGTCATTATGGCCAAACAGTAAAATTTTTGTTTCATCAGACCAGAGGACATTTCTCCAAAAAGTACAAGGAGGCTGGAGATTCGTGAGAAGACAACCTTTTACATAGTGAATTCGGGCTAGAAGGTCGAAGGTTTGAGACCTACTCCCTGCTGTTTCATTACATTGGTGTCAGAAGTGATCAGACCTTGCATCCACGACAGTGCGTGTGCTTGGTCAATGAGCACGTTCCTATAAGACGTAGAGTTGCAAGCTAGCGCAACAACGCGCTCTTTCAAAGGAGGGAGTAGTGTAACAACCCTGGGTTTATAAGTGCGGATATTGACTCTGTTACATGAGCATGCGGCACAGTCGATTTCGGGCTAGAAGGTTGAGGGTTAGAGACCTGCTCCCTGCCTGTTTCATGTTGATAAAAGCAGTGGCATGTATTAATGGTTGCAAAGCCAGGCTTTTGACCAAGAGAAATTTACCAATATATTTTTTTAAATTAATAATAATGTACCCTTGGTCTCGGTTTCATAATTTCCCATCAATTCGCAAGAGACTGAATGTATCTCACAAGAGAACGCATCCAAGCGAGCGAAACCATGCCCCTCTCTACGTGTAGGCCATCTATCTGATGCTGTCTGGTCCAAATGAGTATGGCATTGTTGCTGTCCGTATCATTGAATCCAAGGGGAGCCAGCAAGCATTTGGCCTCACATGATTAAAAATAGTGGCTAGCTAGCTAAAATTGTACCCTTTCCTAAATTAGCCTTGGATGGAGATGGGGATTTGGACTTGTACCATACTTAATTCTCTGTATAACAGGGATTCTGATCCAACCATTAATTCATACATTGTTGTGCCCCTGGCCTAAGAGGATGGAAGTTCAATATGTAGCTAGATCCTAGCTAATGTTAACTAGCTAACATTGACCATGCATGGAATTTAGGCTAGCGAGCAAGCATTTTAGCCAGGTAACCTAGGACAAAAAAAATAAAATCTTGTACTGGATCACAGAGTGATAGTAGACCGTTTCGTCAACTTGAAACGGAGGAGGATAACATTTGGCGTGTCTCTACAGGTAATGAGTTAACATGTTTTTCTACTTGCATGAACGCACACAGAAATCAAAACCGTTGACCGCTAAATTGTTTTTGGTATCTTTTAGTTGTCACTGTATTAGACTAAGCAGAGGTGGTTTGATGTGTGTATCTGTGCTTGCAACTGTATGTTTGTGAACGGTACTGTTTGCTTGCTTGTTTGTGTTTCTGTCGGTGTTCTTTGAAACATTGTTTATGTAAATCCCGGCCTCGAACTCAGGGCAATGGGCCCTAAAGCTCCAGCCACTCCTTCTACTCCTTGTCTCACTCTTTCTCAAGTATTGGAGCTATGTAAACTCACATGAATTCTTTGAAGAAAGAAACCGCTCTAGATCCAATCTTTTTAGTCGGGTCCTGGTCTCCTGAGTGTGCTCCCAACTGCTTACAAGCTACCAACTCCTTCACCGCCATGTCAACAGTCAGTCTGGACACATTTAATTATCAATTTATTTTGTTTTTATTGGAAAGTGGGAAAACCCGCTGTCAGCGTGTGCATCCATCTTGAATTCCATAGGGAGGTAGCTGTTTTTCATTGAACCGGGATGCACTTGAAACCCATGGTTTGATAAGAAACACAGGGCATGCGAACAACTGCAATTTAAACATGTATTTAATCATATCAAAGTACATATTTGGTGAAGGAGCCAACTTCCTGATGTTAATTTATCATATTTAGCATTGGGTGTGTAGGTTTGGGAGATTGTAGATTTGTATTCTATACTCCCACAACATACTTCTCACTCATTCCTCCACAATCACATGACTTAGATGTTAAACATGAACATGCATGCACATTACATTTGGGTATTTTTTTGTGTTTTGAGTGGTCTCTGGAGCTATGCTCTGCCACTAAAGTGCTGGCTCTCCTACAGCAGAACAGGCAGACAGATGGGGCCTCTTGGTTGGTGTCACACTTTTTTAAACCTTTTATTTAACTAGGAAAGTCAGTTAAGAACAAATTCTTATTTACAATGACAACCTACTGTTCCCCGGTAGGCCAACTGCCTTGTTCAGGGGCAGAACGACAGATTTGTACCTTTTCAGCTTGGGGATTCGATCCAGCAAGCTGACAAGGTAAAAATCTGTTGTTCACTCTAAATTGAATCAAACTTTATTAGTCACATGCGATGAATACAACAAATACAACAGTGCAGTTCAAGAAGAGTTTTCAAAATAAAGTAAGACAATTACAATAACGAGGCTATATAGAAGGGGTACAGGTTAGAGGTAATTTGTTCATGTAGGTAGAGGTGAAGTGACTATGCATAGATCATAAACAGTGAGTAGCAGCAGTGTACAGAACAAATGTAGGGGTGGGTGTCAATGGAAATAGTCCAATGTCCATTTTATTAATTGTTCAGCAGTCTTATGGCTTGGGGGTAGAAGCTGTTAAGGAGCCTATTGGTCCTAGACGCTCCGGTACCACTTTCCGTGCGGAGGCAGAGCGAACAGTCTATGACTTGGGTGACTAGAGTCTGACAATTTTATGGGCTTTCCTCTGACACTGCCTATTATATAGGTCCTGGATTGCAGGAAGCTTGGCCCCAGTGATGTACTGGGCTGTACGCACTACCCTCTGAAGGGCCTTACGGTCAGATGCCCAGCAGTTGCCATACCTGGCGGTAATGCAACTGATCAGGATGCTCTCGATGGTGCAGCTGTAGAAATTCTTGAGGATCTGGGGACCCATGCCAAATCTTTTCAATCTCCTGAGGGGGAATAGGTTTTGTCGTGCCTTCTTCACAACGATCTTGGTGTGCTTGGACCATGTTAGTTTGTTGGTGATGTGGACGCCAATGAACTTGAAGCTGTTAATGGGGGTCAGTTCTGTAGTCCATGCTCAGCTCCTTTGTCTTGCTCACATTAAGGGAGAGGTTGTTGTCCTGGCACCACACTGCCAGGTCTCTGACCTCCTCCCTATAGGCTGTCTCATCGTTGTCGGTAATCAGGCCTACCACTGTTGTGTCGTCAGCATACTTAATGATGTTGTTGGAGTCGTGTTTGGCCACGCAGTCGTGAGTGAACAGGGAGGGCCGAAATGCACACCCCTGAGGGGCCCAGTGTTGAGGACCAGCGTGACAGACGTTTTGTGGACCTGTTGGGGCGGTATGCGAATTGGAGTGGGTCTAGGGTATCCAGGAGGATGCTGATGATGTCAGACATGACCAGCTTTTCAAAGCACTTCATGGCTACGTGAGTGCTACGGGGCGGTAATCATTTAGGCAGGTTACCTTTGCTTCCTTGGGCACAGGGACTATGGTGGTCTGCTTGAAATGTGGATATTACAGACTCCGTCTGGGATAGGTTGAAAATGTCAGTGAAGGCACTTACCAGTTGGTCCGTGCATGTGTTGAGTACACGTCCTGGTAATCCAGCTGGCCCCGCGGCTTTGTGAATGTTGTATAAAGATCTTGCTCACGTCGGCTACCAAGAATGTTAGACAGTGACAAAAACAGGGTTTGGGAGGTGCAGCTGAACCACCATGACATCAGGATGCACTTGGGCTCTGGTGGTGCTGTTTTCAGGGCTTTGTAATAGTCGGTGCCAAAAAGGTTTGAAAGGCTTTTTGGAGGTTGTGAACGAAGTCTCCTGTTGCTGTAAGTGTTTAATGTGACTCATAACTTGAGTATGGGTTTCAATTTCTAATGGAATGGAGAAGGACGGGGGTCGGTGTCAAGGGATTATGATGGTTTAGTATGCACATTTATCATTATGATCCCTGCAGATGGAACTAACCACTAGGACTACTTCTCAAATGGCAACCAATTCCAGAGGGCTCTGGTCAAAAGTAGTGTGCACTATGTAGGGATGAGGGTGCCATTTGGGGCGCACCCTATCTGTGTGTCCCCCTAGGCTAAAGTGTGTGTCTGGGTTCACTTTCAGACTAGTAGTGCGTCTGATTATTCTCCCATATTTTTCTCATAATATTGGCAGGAGGTTTCAGTAAAATTGTGATGAGAACCATCGATCAGAATGTTAAGATCTGCATCTGGTTGGCTAGACATATATTTTTTATTTAACTGTGCTAAGTGTGTGTGTGTGTGAGACTGAACTGGAAGGCAGAAGATATGCACAGAATCAGATGGCGCTGGAGGTATGAGAGGTGGGGCCAGGGGGTGCCTCGGCCTGGAAATGCAGAGGAGGAAGGTGGCAGGCAGAGAAAGGAGCTCCCTCTTAAATGAGAGATTGGGATGGCAACATTCATCACATACCTAATGCACCTGGATTCACGTATGCAAGGGAGAGAGAAGGACGGGGGAGGGAATGTGTGTGTGTGCAGTGAAGTATCATCAGTGGATCAGACACTTCACTCTATCAGCTAGATAAAGGGAAGGAGTGTGAGCTGATAGGTGGAGACTGAAGAGAGACCAATGGCAGGAGCTGATACTGAGACTGCTTTTATAACTGTATATGGTTTGTGTGTTTTGGCCCGGCTATTGTCAGACACAGTGACGGAAATGGTTGTCTATCGAGTTTAAAGACTGTTCTCTATTTTTGTTGGAAGAGTTGGTGTGAAATGTAATGCTGCACGTCTTCTCGTAGTCAAGGGTCAGATGGTGTAAGACCTCAATGTACCCTCCTAGTGATGCAGCTTGACCAAGACATGAGTGCTAAGGGTGCACATAAGGGTAAGAGTCCAATGTAGACATTTTGTGTGTGTGAGTATATTGAACATTTCTTTTTCTTTCTGTTTTCCAAGGGAAAGAAGCACTCTGCATTATCCCAGTGAAGAATATCCGGGCTGTGGAGAAACTGTACGAAAGTGCCTTTAACCGCAAAAATGTAAGCAGGACTGTCTTTGTCTGATGTGGTCTGTTTAGAGCCAGGAGTTTACCCTGGCCACCTACCTGACCAGTAAACGTTCAAGCACAGTTAACCTCTGGCTCCTTGCATTAGCCTATAGTATTTCCTGGTCAGGTCAAAATATCAGGAAAAACTCCTTTGGTTCTGTGTAAGTTGTGAGGGAAGTCCTTTGAGTTTCCGCATTGAATTTGAACAGAAACATGAGGACTATGAGTGTCTGTTACTCAAAAGAAAATCGTAATTGTCCGCAAAGGGCAATTAATTTGCACCATATTGACAGTCTGTCAGATATTTTGTTTATTGTGTGTGTTATTGACAACCCCTCTCTCCTCTCCCCTTTTTAGATGTTCCAGGTGCTCCACAGTGAGAAGCCACTGTACGTGCAGGCGGGGAACTGCGTGGAGGCCAGTGAGTGGGTGGAGGTGCTGAGCCAAGTGAGCCGCTGTAACCCGGACCGCCTGGGCACCTTCCACCCCTCGGCCTACGTGGCGGGGGCCTGGCTCTGCTGCAGGAGCCTGAGCGACAGCCAGCCGGGCTGCAAACCCTGCACACCGTGAGTACTCACCCCTGAATCTCAAACCAACCTCTACTAGTCCCTAGATCAGTGTTCCCCAATAGCATTTTATAAAAATCACCAGGAAATGACCTCGTGATTTTTAATGTATCGCCAAGTATCACCACACATAAATAGAGGGACATACAGTGAGCTCCAAACGTACTGAGACAGTGACACATTTTTGTTGTTTTGTCTCCGTACTCCAGCGCTTTGGATTTGAAATGATACAATGGCTATATGAGGTTAGACTGTCGGCTTTCATTTGAGTGTATTTTCATCCATAGTTGGTGAACAGTTTAGAAATTACAGCACTTTGTGTATATATTCTCCCCATTTTTAGGGAAACAAAAAGTATTGGGCCAAATTCCCTTATGTGTATTAAAGTAGTAAAAATGTAAGTCTTTGGTCCCATAGTCATAGCACACAATGACTACATCAAGCTTGTGACTGTAAACATTTTGTTGGATGCATTTGCTGTTTTATTGTAAATAAGAACATCATGCATTAATGTGGATGCTACCATGATTATGGATAATCCTGTATGAATTGTGAATAATGATGAGTGAGAAAGTTGGAGGCATAAATATCATACCCCCCTGTTATTGTAACCTCCCCTGTTATTGTAATGGTGAGAGGTTAGCATATTTTGGGACTATGATATAAAATGCTAACCTCCCAAGTTATTGTAATGGTGAGAGTTTAGCATGTTTTGGGACTATGATATAAAATGCTAACCTCCCAAGTTATTGTAATGGTGAGAGGTTAGCATGTTTTGGGACTATGATATAAAATGCTAACCTCCCAAGTTATTGTAATGGTGAGAGGTTAGCATGTTTTGGGACTATGATATAAAATGCTAACCTCCCAAGTTATTGTAATGGTGAGAGGTTAGCATGTTTTGGGGGTATGATATTTGTGTAACTTTCTCACTCCTCAATATGCACAATTCATTCAGGGGTATCCGTAGTAATGCTAGCATCCACATTAATGTATATGTGTTTAGAAACATATTGCATTCTTATTTACAATAATAGTGACTCTAAAATGACAGCAATTATTTATTTCTATTGGGCACAAAATAATCTGAAACACAACCAAAACAAGCAGCAAATGCATCCAACAAGTTTGTAGAGTCACAAGCTTGATGTGGCCATTGTGTGCTAGGAATTTGGGACCAAATACTAAACTTTTGGCTTCTTTAATAAATGTATAAGTGAATTTGTCCCAGTACGTTTGGTCCCCTGAAATGGGGGGGGGGGGGAAACTATGTACAGAAAGTGTTGTAATTTCTAAACGGTTCACCCAATATTGATGAAAATACCCTCAAATGAAAGCTGACAGTCTGTAAATAATTCCAAAGTGTTGGAGAACAAAAACAACAACACAATTGTCACTGTCCCAATACTTTTGGAGCTCACTGTATGTGAACGTTTCTGAATTTAATCAATGTTTGAAATGATTCTTGGGACACGTAATACAAATGATTTTATAACTATGTTGGTGACCTCTACCCTAGGTGCTTGTGTAGATCGGGTAGGTTTGTATAGATGGCTGTATGGTTCATTTGATTTATTTTCAGTCAATTCATTGTGATGGCTAAAAATACATCTTGTAAGTCTGATTACTCCTGGGCTACAGCATCCAAATATTAGTTTATAGAACTTAAAAAAGAGTTGAGCATAGAATTATGAACCATAGAACATTTTTATATCTTGGAATTTGCCATATTTTGTGTACTGATGCTATCCTTCCCTCTCAGATCAACACAAGTTCCTTGAAGGTAGAGGCTGCTTCCTCAAAGAAATTGACCGTATCAGAATCACTGCCTACTCGTATCAGACACCCGGACAATTCCAGCACGCGTTATTGGATAATTCCAGGTTTTCTGTTTTCTTACATTTGGTGCCTAATGAACATGACCCTGTCTTCTCTCCCAGTACCTTGCTGGCTAACCTGCAGCTGGACATCGACTGTGACCGTGAGACAGAGAGAATCTTCTCCCTCCTCACCTCCAGCTACTCCAAGCTGCAGAAGATGGAAGGCAAGTGGGATTCTACCAGTCAATCGCCCAACTCTCACACAAATGAATATAAAAAATATTCTTATCACAATAGATTATTTCTATAGTGGCTTATTGCATGAGTCATTTTCTCTTGAACCGTATGTACCCTGCTGGTTCAGATATTTTATTTTCACATTGTCCTTTCCAGCTCGGTTCCTGCAACTATTGTGTATGACTAACCAGGCTAGTACAGCTTGGATTGGCTTGGCTCAGTTTGGCCCTTTAGTGGGAATCTGGCAACAGTAGCTTGGTGTGATAGCCTGTGATGATGACCTCATGTATCTGTCTCCTGTGATCAGATGCGTGTGCCAGCATCGCTGTGTACCAGGGACCTCCGAGGGAGCAGGACGACTACTCCCTGTTCACCATCCAGGACCCCAAGGAGACATTCCACACAGTGCAGCAGATCACACACATCCTGGAGGAGCTGCAGAGAGAGCACGACACTCGCAGCGGCACCGCGCAGTACGGCAGCCAGTAAGTACACGCACGCACTCTCAAATACACACATACATATGTGTATACACGGACACTTTTTCACATGCACACATGGATACACACATGCGTAGACAGCCACGTAAATATTTATCCTCTTTGCTTTTCTGTGTCTTTCTAGAGAGAATCCGATAGTTGGGAAGACATCCTAACCAGTCTAGGTGGGTCTGTCTGGCCCGAGTTCAACACTGGAGCCCCAGGGTGGCACCGTCGGGATTGGTACTGAGAACGCTGCCTGCCTCCACGAATACCAAGAACGCATTCCCCCAAGGTCGTGCTCTGCACCCCCTTCCCCGTCCACCACCGTGTGACTGGACGGACCGTCCAATAGAGGAAGTTAGAATTGTCACCTGACCCTGACCAGAAGCTCTCATTGGTTCAGAAGAGGAGACCCTTAGTTGTTTTTTTTTAATTATCTTTCCCCGCCTGTCTCCATCCCTCTCTCGTTCTCACACACCACTCCCCTGATCAGAGGAGAATGTGCTTGCTCTCGTCTTCTACTTGATTTGCACAACAAAACTCAATCATTTCATTGAAATCTCTCCTTTTTCTACAGTTCGGTGAAGACCAGACAACACCATTAGTTGGTGTGTGCGTGTGTGTGAATAGGCTGCTAAAATAATCCCTTTTATACACTCAATGTTTTCGATCATCAACCATCAAGATGAAGCTCTCAATCTCTTGGGGCTTCACTGTTTGACGTCTGTTTACAACTAAACAGCAAGCTGATTTTGTTTATCTCATTTTCTATAAAAGGGAATTTTTCTCTCCTTCCTCCTCCTCTACCCACCTCTATATTTTGTGCTTTGAACAAATGCAGGTGTTTCAGAGTACAGTGAAGTGGATGAAACCGATCTGCCTTATTTTTCTTAATGGATGTATGTGTAAAAGTCTCTCTCACATCCATCCTCGGGTTAGGGAATAATGCCCAAGCACTTTACACATTTGGAATATTCCAGATGGCATCATTTTAGATACGTGGTATCAGTAAACCCCCCCCCCCCCCCACATTGATCAGTTAAATGATCTCGTTTACGTTCTCGTTTCCATTCCTGTACGATGACGTTTATAGCCTGTAGATTTTAATAGCTATTTTTCTTACACCAAAGATGAAAATTTCGTAGGATCGACTTGGGAAAAAAGGGTATAAATGTATTTTGAATACAGACTTTTTGAAAATGGAGAGAAATGCAGGATATATTTAGTTCATGTACATTTTGGTAAATGCATTGTTCCTCCTTTTAACGATGTAGACGATTTGATTGAGTAACGTTCTAATGTTCTTTGGAAATGCAGAGGGACCGTGGTCGGTAGTCTGTGACAACCGCTTCACCATGTAGTGATGTCACTGCATATCAATCACCATAAATCACAACAAGATAGACAATCCCCTTCACTTGCCAATCTAGCCCCTTAGATAGTCATCACTGCATCACTGGCCCACATTAACTGGTAGTCAAAGCTCAGGGATGATAGACGAGTTTCCCACTAGTACACTGAACAAAAACATAAATGCAAGATGCAACAATTTCAAAGATTTTCCTGGGTTACAGGTCATATAAGGAAATCAGTCAATTGAAATGAATTCATTAGGCCCTAATCTATGGATTTCACATGACTGGGAATACAGATATGCATCTGTTGATCACAGATACCTTTAAAAAAAAAAAAAGGTAGTTGCGTGGATCAGAAAACCAGTCAGTATCTGGTGGGACCACCATTTGCCTCATGCAGTGCGACAATTCTACTTCACATATAGTTTATCAGGCTGTTGATTGTGGCCTGTGAATGTTGTCCCACTTCTCTTCAATGGCTGTGCAAAGTTTCTGGATATTGGCGGGAACTGGAACACGCTGTTGTACATGTCGTTCCAGAGCTTTGCAAACATGCTCAATGGGTGACATGTCTGGTGAGTATGCAGGCCATGGAAGAACTGGGACATTTTCAGCTTCCAGGAAGTGTGTACAGATCCTTGCGACATGGGGCCGTGCATTATGATGCTGAAACATAAGGTGATGGCAGTGGATGAATGGCACGACAATTGGCCTCAGGATCTCGTCACAGTACCTCTGCATTAAAATTCCCATCGATAAAATGCAATTGTGTTCGTTGTCCGTAGCTTATGCCTGCCCATACCAAAACCCCACCCCCACATGTGGCACACATTTATATCAGCAAACCACTCACACGACACCATACACATGGTCTACCATCTTCCCGGTACAGTTGAAAACCAGGATTCAATCCATGAAAAGCACACTTCTCCAGTGTGCCAGTGGCATTGGAAGATGAGCATTTGATGTCAAACTGCAGTCAAGTCAAGACCCTGGTGAGAATGAAGAGCACGCAGATGAGCTTCCATGAGATGATTTCTGACAGTTTGTGCAGAAAGTCTTAGTTGTGCAAACCCACTGTTTCATCAACTGTCTGGGTGTCTTGTCTCAGACCATCCCGCAGGTGAAGAAGCCGGGTGTGGAGGTCCTGAGCTTGCGACGTTACACGTGGTCTGCGGTTGTGAGGCCGATTGGATGTACTGCCAAATTCTCGCAACAACATTTTGGTAGAGAAATTAACATTAAATTATCTGGCAACAGCTCTAGGGGTCATTCCTGCAGTCAGCATGCAGATTGCACGCTCTGTGGCATTGTGTAATCATCATGCTGTTTAATCCGCTTCTTGAAATGCCACACCTGTCAGGTGAATGGATTATCTTGGCAAAGGAGAAACACTCACTAACAGGGATGTAAAGAAAAGTATAAACAACATTTTAGAGACAAGCTTTTTGTGCATATGGGAAATATCTGGGATCTTTTATTTCAGCTCATGAAACATGGGACCAATACTTTACATGTTGCGTTTATATTTTTGTTCAGTGTAATTACGAGTTGGAGGGGCGTTCAAGTGGGTGTCCCCCCCCCCCCCCCCCCCCAGTCGTATGTGGTAAATGTCAAATCAAAGTTTTTATTTGTCGCACAGACAGATTCGCAGATGTTAAAGCAGGTCCAGTGAAATGCTTATAAAGGATGCAGGTCAGATAAGTCTAATTTCTGGTGAGGGACCACCGATTTAATGTCCCAAAGTTGTTTTTGGTTGTAGGAAATAATACTACCTAATTCTACCACCTTCCCACTTTGTTATGAACACAACATTAGTCCACATAGTCGCACCGTTCTTTTATCATTTTATCAGTCAACCCGTAGGAACGACAGTGTGTAAACAGTTGCCTAGAAACTTGATCTTGGATCAACAACAAGAAGGGAACGTGTATCACCGTTAGTACAGGGTTAACCATGTTTCAGATATATTTTCGTTTGGCTTGTGGAACTATTTGCTGTCAGAAGTTTTGTCTTTGGTCCGTCATATATTCCCGACATGCATGTCCTGTATATTTAACTGTATTTTTTTATGAGTACATTTTGTATGTATGTTGTTTTTTTAACACTGCAAAAAAATCTGTGTTGGTGTGTTACGGCACCTTGTTCTTTGTCTTCAGTGGTACTAGGAAGCTGGCTGCTTTTCATGTCAGAGTCTAATGTTTGGTAGCTTGCTGCGGAGTCTACATCTATAGCTTATGCAACGTTACAGAATGTAACGTTGTCTGGAACACCAGGGTCGTGTTCATCACAGCACACAGTGGAAAACTTTTTGCAATGGATAAAGAAAATGAGCATCTACCTGTTTTGTCTGTTTTCTTGCGTTTGGTGCCTAAATGAACACAACCTAGGTTAGGTCCCACCTGACTTTGTTTGTCAGCGGTGTTGCTGAAGGCTCTTGGCCTCATGGTTCTTGTCCTTTGTCAGCCTATTCTAATGTGTAGGTAAAGATGTCATCATGAGTGAGCTTGTTGGTTCATTGGTTGTCTTTCACCAATCTCAAACGGTTTTCAATCATAAGGGAATTTTCAATCACCGCCTCATCTCCTCACCTTAACTTTGACAGTCAGGTGTTTTATCATGATGTATCTTTAACGTTGAGAACCTTTTTTTTCTTTTTTTCAAGCCATGAGAAACAGGCCTTGACTAACCCCTCCCCCCCCCCCCCCAAGGGAACAAGGATTATCAGAAACATGTCTTACATTATCTCTGTGTGTGTAGCCCATTTAACAAAACATGGGAAGTCGAGTGATGGTTAACAGTCGATCCCTCGACAGGCCTTCATGTGAACAGTATCTGTGAATTCATCGCCATGACATAATCAGCAGTCTTTTGAATGTTAAATTCAATCATTGCAAAGAGAATCGGTTATTTTCATATTTCACCCCTGTAAACCTACCATTGCATACAGGACTGGAGTACCTATTTTTGTTATTTAAACTTTTTATTTTATTTTCCACAACCAGAAAGTCAAATCATATCTCCTGTTTTTTTTATTTGTTCATTTGAAATAATTTACAATAAACATGTTGCCAACCCTTTCACTTCGTGTGTGGTCTTTATTAAATGTCAGCTCTAGGGGAGGCGGAGTAGAGTAGAAACATTAGCCTGGACCCAGATCTGTTTGTAACACTTTGCCATCTTCTATGGTCATTGGAGTTGGCACAAACAGATATGGAACCAAGCTATAAAGACATTGGGGGGAGAACACAAGAAGGGGCAATATTATGTAGCAGGTTGCTGTTTTATTGAGATGAGTTTTGTTCTGGAGGCAGAACTGAGCGATTTCTGCTAGATGGGCTGGCTGCGTAGTCAGAATTGTCTATTGTAAAAATAAATGAGCTTATTGGTCAGAGTTTTAGGTTAGGATTAGCAGTGTGGTTAAGGTTAGGTTTAAAATCTGATTGTATGACTTTGGCTGACTGCTAGTGACCACTGCAGAGCTACCTGCAGAACTAGATTCATGATGCAATGCTAACCTTCTATCCTTTTCATGAGACCATTAGAGAGCTGTACAGTCAACTAGCCAACAGTGTATACTGAACTCTGCGATGTAGAAGTTGTTTTCAGTTTGGGAAATGGGTTTACTATTGGCAGCACTTCACATGGAACAACTAATCATCTGCAAACCTTCCCAGTAATTGCCTCTGTCACTTCAGTGGACTCGTCTCAATAAGAATGACTTGAAGAACGTCTGTGGCATGTTTGGATTTAAGTCTCTTCCCCCAGATGTTCTCTAGCTTTTGGAAGTACTGTAGATATGCTGTAATGTAGATCAGGGGTTCCCAAACTTTTGGACTTGGAAACCCCTTAAACATGGTTTATCAATATATAAGATCATTCTGGAAGACTGGCAAGCCCAATCTAATTTTGTTGGGGGCCATGTTTGGCCCGCAGGCCCCACTTTGGATGGCCCTGCTGTAGATAAAGAGGGAAAGACGAGGAATAGTGTGATAGCCCGCCTCCCCTGTCCTAACCAAAGACTGCCCATGTGCACAACAACATAAGTTACTCTTTAGCCCTGGTACACTTTTCAAGCACCAGCTGCATTCTGCTGAAGGCACATATTGGACTGTCACTTTTGATAACTTCCGTGACCAAAAAGTACATCTTAATACATTCATCTGTGTGAAGACAAAGGCTGTTCTCTTTACACAACAAAGTTGTAACTGATTGACTAAGTCAGAACATATGTTGGCTGTTTTCTGCATTTGTTTTGTCCCTGTCATCGCACATTGCTTTGATGTGTTACTTCGATGTCGACCACATAGGGTGAGACTTCACAATTCCCACCTGCAGTCTACCCTTCCCCTGCAGATTAACACCAGTCTTGCTTTTCAAATGAAAGGAAGCATGTAATATCAAAAACATGTTGCAACAAATCTCTTTATGATGCCAGAGCATGGCTTACCACGGATTTGGAAGCCATCCTTTTTCTGACACCAAACCAATTCCTTAAATAGCCTATTGAGAAAAAAATTACACTTGCCAAGAACAATGACTTCAAAATGGGTCAGTGTTCCCTCTGTGTTTGGACCAAAGAATTACATAATAGTGTCCAAACCACAGACGCTATCTGACACACACAAACACACACACCTCCTTGACCCAGACATTGACCTCCCCATCATGGTTTATTTTGTTGGCTCATCTCCATCCTTATCTGCCAGGGCCAGGTTTGCCGAACTCTGGGAAAGAGACCAATTTCTCAAGACTTCTCAGCTTCCCTGTATCTCTTGTCTCATCAGGTGATGCTCCAGCCCAGTACATAGCCTAGAGGGCCAGACGAAGGACCAAAGAATCGGACTTGAGACGAGCATACAGCATAAACCCCTCAAGGAACGTCTGGTTAAGAGAATCAAGCACCCCAAAGGACAGTGAAAAGAAGTAGATGGAAGTAGATTGTTTGCATGGAAGAGGTTAGTGCTAGCACTGCTGACCCTAGTGATGTGGGTTCATCCAACGCTTGAACGGATACTGGAGGTAAGAGACGAAACAATGACATTTTACTATATGGTTTTACTCACACAGGGTTGGGGAGTAACTGATTGCATGTAATCTGATTACAAAACGGTATCAGTTACGGTACCACCAAAAATATTTGAATCCGATTACAGATACTTTTGAAAAAGTAGATTACTTATTAGATTACTTGTCAATTCACAAAGGATGTTTATGAAAAACATACGTGACACTTTCTGTTTTCTCAATGATATTCAATTCAGCATTGAAAAGGGTGCAAGTTTGTTTGTTCCAGCTGAGCGAGTCTGACCACAAATCAGAGACGAATAGGATGACACACCAAATGCATTTGATGGATCTTTTTTTGTCTTCTAATGCATTTTAAGAGGAAAGTAATACAAAAGTAACAAAGTAATCAGATTACGTTACTGAGTTTGGGTAATCCAGAAATTAGGTACTGATTTTTGGACAGGTAAGGTAACTAGTAACCATAATGGATTACATTTAGAAAGTAACCTACCCAACCCTGCTAACACAGTTACCGTGAGTACACACACACACACACACACACACACACAGGTTTTTTTCCTCCATCTAATTAGTGCAGCAATTGTTCGAATTTTTTTGGTTATGTAAATGTCACTTTTGTTGGTTTAGCTAGCTTTCCTATCATCACAAATTGTGAATACATGAACAGTACTCTTGTGTTGTTTCAACCCCATAGCCATCATCGGAATGCTACTCTTTTGTCGAGTCCAGGTCCTCATATCTCCTCTACACTAGGAAGAGCTTTTCTGGACTACAAGGTCACAGAGTTGACCAGGTAGACTATAGGGATCATGGCACTACTGAGCACCCCCCTTTCAGAACATTTAACCAGCCGGGGCACATCCGGCTGAACCACACTGACTGTACCAGGTCCCACCTAGTCTCTCATTTATATACACTGAGTGTCCAAAACATTAAGAACACCTTAACACAATCCATGTCTCAAGGTTTAAAAATCCTTCTTTAACCAGTCTCCTCCCTTTCATCTACACTGATTTAACAAGTTACATGAATAAGGGATAATAGCTTTCACCTGGATTCACCTGGTCAATCTATGTCTTGGAAAGAGCAGGTGTTCTTATTGAGCATACACAAAACATTAAGAGGTAACGCTGTTATGATAATGTCTGTGTTTTGACATGTCTGTCCATCTGTAGCTTAGACTCTGGGTTTGAGCTGCGTACTCTGGACCCGGGGGGGGGGGGGGGTGATATTCTTTGGGGACATCGACGGGCAGCAGAACTACTTCCTGCTGGCAGTGGTCCATGGGAACCTGAGCGTCCAGACAAGCCGCAGGGACGGACAGGTCCTCATCACCTCAGGGCCAAGATTGGTGATGGTGAGTGGAAAAAAGTGAGGTCCTGAACCGTACCCTCTAAATTACTTTGTGACAGTAGGCTATGTTATAACCATAACATAATTACCATGTGGAAAATGTACAGGTAAATGCCAAAATAAAGGAAACACCAAAAGTGTCTTAATAGGGCCACGACAGCTTCAATGCGCCTTGGCATAGATTCTACAAGTGTTTGGAACTCTATTGGAGGGATGTGACACCATTCTTCCACGAGAAATTCTATAATTTGGTGTTTTGTTGATCGTGGTGGAAACACTGTCTTTGGCGCGCTCCAGAATCTCCCATAAGTGTTCAATGGCGAACGTGCATAAAGATGTCAAAATTCTAATATGACTTCATTGTTTTACCAGTATGCAATGAGGTTTTGAACTACGCACAATATGGTGTCAATATTGGTCAATGTGCCAATAAATCAGCATAATCTACTTTTTCGTTTTTTCTAATTGCCGGCATCTTGAAGCTAAAATGGGGATCATGTTTACTGTGCTAGAGTAATGGATAATGTACAGTCGTGGCCAAAAGTTTTGAGAATGACACATATTAATTTTCATAAAGTCTGCTGCCTCAGTGTCTTTAGATATTTTTGTCAGATGTTACTATGGAATACTGAAGTATAATTACAAGCATTTCATAAGTGTCAAATGCTTTTATTGACAATTACATGAAGTTGATGCATAGAGTTAATATTTGCAGTGTTGAACCTTCTTTTTCAAGACCTCTGCAATCCACCCTGGCATGCTGTCCATTAACTTCTGGGTCACATCCTGACTGATGGCAGCCCATTCTTGCATAATCAATGCTTGGAGTTTGTCAGAATTTGTGGGTTTTTGTTTGTTCCCACCCGCCTCCTGAGGATTAACCACACGTTTTCAATGGGATTAAGGTCTGGGGAGTTTCCTGGCCATGGACCCAAAATATTGATGTTTTGTTCTCCGAGCCACTTCGTTATCACTTTTGCCTTATGGCAAGGTGCTCCATCATGCTGGAAAGGGCATTGTTCGTCACCAAACTGTTCCTGGATGGTTGGGAGAAGTTGCTCTCGGAGGATGTGTTCGTACCATTCTTTATTCATGGCTGTGTTCTTAGGCAAAATTGTGAGTGAGCCCACTCCCTTGGCTGAGAAGCAACCCCACACATGAATGGTCTCAGGATGCTTTACTGTTGGCATGACACAGGACTGATGGTAGCGCTCACCTTGTCTTCTCCGGACAAGCTTTTTTCTGGATGCCCCAAACAATCGGAAAGGGGATTCATCAGAGAAATTATTTTACCCCCGTCCTCAGCAGTACCTTTTGCAGAATATCAGTCTGTCCCTGATGTTTTTCCTGGAGAGAAGTGGCTTCTTTGCTGCCGTTCTTGACACCAGGCCATCCTCCAAAGTCTTCGCCTCACTGTGCGTGCAGATGCACTCACACCTGCCTGCTGCCATTCCTGAGCAAGCTCTGTACTGGTGGTTCCCCGATCCCGCAGCTGAATCAACTTTAGGAAATGATCCTGGCGCTTGCTGGACTTTCTTGGGCACCCTGAAGCCTTCACAACAATTGAACCGCTCTCCTTGAAGTTCTTAATGATCCGATAAATGGTTGATTTAGGTGCAATCTTAGTGGCAGCAATATCCTTGCCTGTGAAGCCCTTTTTGTGCAAAGCAATGATGACGGCACGTGTTTCCTTGCAGGTAACCATATTTGACAGAGGAAGAACAATGATTCCAAGCACCACCCTCCTTTTGAAGCTTCCGGTCTGTTATTGGAACTCAATCAGCATGACAGAGTGGTCTCCAGCCTTGTCCTCGTCAACACTGACACCTGTGTTAACAAGAGAGTCACTGACATGATGTCAGCTGGTCCTTTTGTGGCAGTGCTGAAATGCAATGGAAATGTTTTGGGGGGATTCAGTTCATTTGCCTGGCAAAGAGGGGCTTTGCAATTAATTGCAATTAATCTGATCACTCTTCATAACATTGTGAGTATATGCAAATTGCCATCATACAAACTGAGGCAGCAGACTTTGTGAAAATGTATATTTGTATCATCCTCTAACCTTTTGGCCACGACTGTACAGCGTGAGATATTTGTGGTAAGTGCAAGGGGGCCGCCACCTTTATGCACATCTGCAATTAGGTTGAGATCTGGTGACTGAGACGGCCATGGCATATGGTTGACATTGTTCTCATGCTCAAACCATTCGGTGACCACTGGTGCCCTGTGGATGGGGGCATTGTCATCCTATGGGGGCATAGCCATGGTATCCAAAATAATGCCCTGCCCAGCATTTTTATACGCAACCCTAAGCATGATGGGACATTAATTGCTTAATTAACTCAGGAACCACACCTGTGTTGAAGCAACTGCTTTCAATATACTTTTGTATCCCTCATTTAGTTAAGTGTTTCCATTATTTTGTCAGTTACCTGTGATAGCCATGCAATAGCAATGTAATAACCATATGGGCCATGTAATAACCATGTCAATACAATGTAAGACCCACATGGGCTATGTATTAGTGATCCAATACCAATGTATTATCCAATGTAATGACCATGTGGGCCATGTAATAACCATGTCAATACAATGTAAGACCCACATGGGCTATGTATTAGTGATCCAATACCAATGTATTATCCAATGTAATGACCATGTGGGCCATGTAATAACCATGTCAATACAATGTAAGACCCACATGGGCTATGTATTAGTGATCCAATACCAATGTATTATCCAATGTAATGACCATGCAATAATAGTGTTGGTCTAAGGGCCAGCGTAAAAGCCATGCCCACATATGACCCCTGAACTCATCTAAATCTTACCTGTACATTATGGATGCCGATTACAGTGATGAAACAGGAGGGAGCTTTGGCTGTGCGTGTGGGCTCGGAGGCAGTCGTCACAGTTCAGCAGTCTGCTGAGAGCCACATGGCCGAGATAGGCAACAGAGTTACACATGGGATACGCAAATGTACAGTCAATAACACAATAGAAAAATCTGTATACAGTGTGTGCAAAGGAGGTAAGGCAATAAATAGGCCATAGTGGCGAAGTAGTTACCCTGGGGGTGAGTCTTGTTAACACCCACCTGACTGACAGGGAGCAGAATGGGAGGATGTGAGAGGACCCATGGGAAGGAATGTGTCTAGAGAGGGGTTAGGACCTAACAGGGACACAGCAGGGTTGCAGACAGGCTGGAGGCGGGGGTGAGAGATAATTAAGGTGTAGAAGGGGTAGTGCTAGCATGTTGTGGGAGGTTTTTGAAGGGAATTTGTGTCTGCACAGTAAAGGTTAGGACCTTTACATTCCATGGTTAGGAGCAACAGTAATAAAACACAGGGTTGCAGATGGGGTGGGAGGCCGGTGGGACATTAAGAGAGAGCGTGAAGGGGTAGTGGTAAAATGTGAAGTGAGGTTTTTGGAGGAAAATGTGTGACTGCAGAGGGCTTGGGAACAATGTTAGTAAGTACACTGGGGTTGCATCACAAAATACACCCTATTCCCTGTGTAGTGTACTACATTTGACCTATAAATCAAATGAAATGTCACATGCGCACAGGTTTAGACCTTACCGTGAAATGCTTACTTACAAGCCCTTAACTCCCGAGTGGTGCAGCGTTCTTAGGCACTGCATCTCAGTGCAAGAGGCATCACTGCAGTCCCAGGGTTGAATCCAGCTGCATCACATCCAGCCATGATTGGGAGTCCCATAGGGCGGTGCACAATTGGCCCAGCGTTGTCTGGGTTTGGCCTGGATAGGCCCTCATTTGTAAATAAGAATTTGTTCGAATCCAGGCTGCATCACATCCAGCTGTGATTGGGAGTCCCACAGGGTGGCGCACAATTGGCCCGGTGTTTGATTAGTTTAGTTGTTCAGCAGTCTTATGTCTTGGGGGTAGAAGCTGTTAAGGAGCCTTTTGGTCCTAGACATGGCGCTCCGGTACCTCTTGCCTTGCAGTAGCAGAGAGAGCAGTCTGACTTGGGTGACTGGAGTCTTTGACAATGGAATAACGTGCCATTTGGGACACAGCCTGGGTTGCGGAAGAAGAAGGGCATGGGGTGAAACATTGAAGGCTCACTAGTGGGACACTAGCTACCATGCCCTCCTTAATTATTGCGATAGTCAAGCATTTTTCATATTTTTTGGCTCTATACAAAAGTGTAAATTGAGTGAATTGGACCATTTTCCTGTCCTGCTAAGCATTCAAAATGTAACGAGTACTTTTGGGTGTCAGGGAAAATATAAATAGGAAAGTACAGATACCCAAAAAGTACTTTAAAGTATATTTACTTAAGTACTTTACACCACTGACTGTCTGTGGAGATGGGAGTTAACCAGGGATCTGTCTGGTTCTCATAACATTAGCTTTGCTCATCTAATCTGTGTGCAATGATAACCACTGTGCTCTTTCAAACACTAATAATGATTTTCAGAGTTGGACCGCACAGCCTGAGCCGGTTCTCTGACACACCAACTTTCTCACCATGATAAGAACAACAAGATCAAAGCATAGCATATGGCTCAGTGTTCAACCACTCCTAAGAGAACATGAACTGTAGATCATATCACTTGAACACTATTTTATACCCCACACAAACAGCAATCCATGGTTAGGAGCAACAGTAATAAAACACAGGGTTGCAGATGGGGTGGGAGGCCGGTGGGACATTAAGAGAGAGCGTGAAGGGGTAGTGGTAAAATCTGAAGTGAGGTTTTTGGAGGAAAATGTGTGACTGCAGAGGGCTTGGGAACAATGTTAAGGTCAACTACCCATAAATGTTTCCAAGGACCTAAAATATAGGTCCCAGAATTTTTCCCTGTCAGGGTGCGTGGTCAGAAAATTATCCTGAGGGTTAAAGCCAACAGAGGCGACTCCAGGAAAGTAGGACCCAGGGGCAATATGTACCCAGCACCTCTGCACCTTGGAATCCTGCAGGCTCCGCTCCAGGATGCTGGAGTCCTGACTGACCCAGTCCCAGCTCCACATGCAGCCATCCAGAAGAGGGTTCAGCTTGACAGACAGACAGACCGAGAGGAAATTGTATAGAAAAACAAGCCCCATATGATTGCCCTTCACTACATAGCACTGTTTTAGTCTAATTCAGATTAAGAGGGACAGTGGGTTCATTCAATGAACAGACACATGCTGTTTGTGTAGAGTATAAAATACAATGTTAAAATTCTATGAACTGCAGTTCATGCTGTCTCAGGAGTGGTTGAACTCTGAGCTCTGCTTTGATCCTGTTGTTCTTATCATGGTGAGAAAGTTGGTGTGTCAGAGAACTGTCCCAGGCTGTGCGGTCCAACTCTGAAAATCATTGTTAGAGTTGACAAGAGCACAGTGGTTAACATTACACACAGATTAGAGAAGCAAATCTCACGTTATGAGAACCAGCCAGATCCCTGGTTAACTCCCATCTCCACTACACAGGGAATAGGGTGTCATTTGTGATGCAACCCCAGTGTACTTATTAATATAAGTAATTTTGGGGGGATTGAAACAGTTCTGTTTGTCAACAATATCACTCCAAAATACATGTTTGACTTAGAATTAAAGATTTTGGTAAAGAGGTTTCCAACGATTTTATGTCATAGTTTTCATACTCCCATTCCATGCATCATTTTCTTCACAGGGCTTTACGTTAGAGCCTGTAATGTTAATGTTATAGATTTTCAAATCAAAAACGGAACAACCCCAACCTCTCATCCATCCATCCCTACTTCCTGCCCTCCCATCTATCCTTCTCTCCAATCCATCCTCCCTTCTGCCCTCTAATCTACCCTCCCTCCAATCCACCCACCAACCAAGGCATCATACCAAGGATATACTATTAAAGTATGGAGTGGCAGGTAACCTAGTGGTTAGAGCGTTGGACTTGTAACCGAAAGGTTGCAAGATCGAATCCCCGAGCTGACAATGTAAAAATCTGTCGTTCTGCCCCTGAACAAGGCAGTTAACCTACTGTTCCTAGGCGGTCATTGAAAATAAGAATTTGTTCTTAACTAACTTGACTAGTAAAATAAAGGTGTAAAAAAGTAAATGAAATAGGACAGGAGCAAACAGAAAATCATTCATAAAAACAATGGAAAAAGTTAAATAAAAATTATTATCAGCACAAATGGACACCAGAACAGACATGACTGCTTACCAAACTATGCAAGTTACTCTAAGTAAAAGACAGGCTCTCATCGTATTGTATTAATGGAGACCAGGTTAAGTCAAACTTATGTTGGGACCCAAGCACAGTGTACCTAACCTTCCCCAGAGGCAGAGATGACATCACCTCCTTAACACACTGCATAAAGGAGGGCGGCTTTGCAGACTTCCAGTAAAAGAGGACAAGGCGGCAAGCCAGCAGCAGGGAAGTTCCCCAAAAATGGCAGTGAACGGGTTGTGGCTAACAGTTGTATTACACATATGTGAGAGTGCCTAAAAAATGGGGTCCCACAGTCACTGGACACTTGTATTTAAATTCTAAGCGGAAACATAGAACTTCTCTCGCAGGAAGAAAACAATTCAGATTGGGGTAAAAATGTGTAAACCTACCCCTTTAAGAATGGACCTCTGGTTAACTCCCATCTCATTTACATTTACCTCATTTAGCAGATGCTCTTATCCAGAGCGACTTGCAGGAGCAATTAAGGTTAAGTGCCTTGATCAAGGGCACATTGGCAGATTTTCCACCTTGGCTGCACAGGGATTTGAATCAGTGACCTTTCGATTACTAGCCCCACGCTCTTAACCACCAGGCTGCCTGCCATCTCCACAGAGAGTCTCACATGCTCCCATACTGTAGCTACTGTCCCACTGCATCTCATTCTTGCCATTACTTCACTAACTTCTGAGGTTTAAGTACTTGGATCAGGTGCTTTCCTTATTTTGTCAGTAATGTAAAAAGGGTGACGACATTCAATGGTCTGTTCAAGGAACACTGCATTGTTGTATGAACAAGAAAGTGCACCGGTTAGGGTGCAGAGTGATATGCATGTTATGTTTGTCTTTGTGTCTGCAGTGCTGCTGGGAAGCTCTTCAGCTGAGCCAGATGGTGCAGACTGGACTCTCTCTGTGGAGCTAGCTCTCAGAACCGTTTCAGCCAGAGGCTCTCTCCTCATCCTCATAGACACTCAGAATGACTACATTCTCTCCTTGAAACTCAACCACCCTTCACAGGTAACACACCGGAACTATACAGCCTCACGGCCCAACTGATCTGGACCAGCTTTTTGTTACGTTATAGTCTCTATCTTCTCTCAATCCTTCACTATTACTGCTTTGGAAATGTTTATGATCTTGAAGAATGGTACAATGGCAAATCCTAACAAATGGCAAAGAGATGGCCAACACATACACACAATACAGGTAACCTTTGTTTAACTAATTCCTATTTTACAATGGCTGCCTACCCCGGCCAAATCCTAACCCGGGCGACGCTGGGCCAATTGTGCGCCGCCCTATGGGACTCCCAATCACGACTGGTTGTGACACAGCCTGGATACACATACAAACTCATGCGGGTCACTCAAACACACATGCATGCAAGCCCACACCCACACACACATACACACAGCAGTAGGTCACAAAGAAGTCTCTCACACACACACTCCTGCCTCCATGGAGTCTGGGAACTGACTTGATTAGCCCAATGCTCACATGTTGTGATGTCATGCAAAATGCCAAACATGAAGAGGTCAAACTTTCCGAAAGAGGCTTTGTTCAAATTATGTCACTGTCAGCGTGCCATAATTTAAGATGATTTAACTCCTGGAAATCCCCCCGCATATAGACATTATTCTTTCTACTGTGTAGAACAAACCCTGACTTTTACCTTTTTACGTCTTTTTAAGGCACAAACAGATGTGTTGCTGTTTCTTTTGCAGATTGTTTTATTGATACCGATTGTTGATCTGGCATTCGCTGTCTCTGTTTATGAAATTTGTATCCATTTGACAATGTGTTAACAATTTTTCTGGACCAACGGAGATCCTTTTAAACCCAAACGAAGCATTACCTCCAATCCCTATCCGAACACAGCCTTATGGGGTGATATAAAGCAAAAACAATCTCTCCTGGGTAAGTTTGTATTCATCCATTGTTAGTATTTCCTGTGCCCTAGGAACTAATGCTGCGTTTGAGGGGGACTCTATTCTAGTTGCGCAGCTACCCCCAGGCCCTCTGCTCTGGTGAGAGTCAGTACCTGCAGCTGTAGGTGAGGCCAGAACAGCTGGTGATTGGCATGGGCGTAACCAAGGCAACCATGACGTTAACAGATGGGGACTATGAGCTCCTGAAGAGGGTGTTGAGCCAACCAGGGAGCATGGTGTACCTGGGGGGCGGGCCAGGTGAGAATTGAGTCTCAAATGACACCCTACTCCCTAGATAATGTACTACCCTCGGCCAGATACTTTCTCTTCCAATCCTATTCACACTGTCTTCCCACAACAACTGATCCTATTCCTCTTACTCTTTCACCATTCTACTCTTACACAGCACTGCTTATAAGACTACATGAGACCACTTAAACCCCTGTTTACTGTTTGGCCATTGTCTGTCTCTCAACGTTTTACTCTGTCTCATATGGCTATCTATGTAACATCTGTAACACATGTTACTGCAGAGTGCATTAATATTTTATTTTCTAATAGTTGTAATTTCATTTGTATTGAAGCATCTCTAACATCTCTAACATGTGAGGAATGTTCATTTGAACAACAAGAGAAGAACAAGAGAAGGATTGCATTTTCTTTGTGTAGATCGTTTTGTATAACTTTTTTGGCAAACTTTGGTACGTTACCACAAAACCACAGCATGGCCTCTTTCACTTTATTTGCTGCATATGTTTCTGTCATTTCCAGCAGAATTCCCCTCTGAGGTAAAGCTAAACGGTACAGCTGAATTACCATGTCCACTCTTAAGTCTGCGAAGGCAATAAATAGCTATTTATTATAGCTATTTGAGTAGCATTTTTTACAGACGTGCTCAAATTGGTTGGTACCCTGACAGCTGATTGCAATGATGCTTAATTCCTCCTGAAAAGTGATGAAATTCAAAGCTATTTTATCATGTACACTTGCATGCCTTTGGTATGTCATAGAATAAAGCAAAGAAGCTGTGAAGAGAAATTAATTACTGTTTATTCTACAAATACATTCTAAAATGGCCTGGACACATTTGTTGGTACCCCTTAGAAAATATAATAAACAATTGGATTATAGTGATAGTTCAAACTAATTTGTTTCTTTAATTAGTATCACACACACGTCTCCAATCATGTAATCAGTCATTCAGCCTATTTAAATGGAGAAAAGTAGTCACTGTGCTGTTTGGTATCATTATGTGCACCACACTGAACATGGACCAGAGTAAAGTAGTCACTGAGCTCTTTGGTATCATTATGTGCACCACACTGAACATGGACCAGAGCAAAGTAGTCACTGAGCTGTTTGGTATCATTGTGTGCACCACACTGAACATGGACCAGAGCAAAGTAGTCGCTGAGCTGTTTGGTATCATTGTGTGCACCACACTGAACATGGACCAGAGTAAAGTAGTCACTGAGCTGTTTGGTATCATTGTGTGCACCACACTGAACATGGACCAGAGCAAAGTAGTCACTGTGCTGTTTGGTATCATTGTGTGCACCACACTGAACATGGACCAGAGTAAAGTAGTCACTGTGCTGTTTGGTATCATTGTGTGCACCACACTGAACATGGACCAGAGCAAAGTAGTCACTGAGCTGTTTGGTATCATTGTGTGCACCACACTGAACATGGACCAGAGTAAAGTAGTCACTGAGCTGTTTGGTATCATTGTGTGCACCACACTGAACATGGACCAGAGTAAAGTAGTCACTGAGCTGTTTGGTATTATTGTGGTCACCACACTGAACATGGACCAGAGAAATCAAAGGAGAGATTTGTCTGAGGAGATCAGAAAGAAAATAATAGACAAGCAAGGTAAAGGTCAAGACTACAAGACCAACTCCAAGCAGCTTGATGTTCCTGTGACAACAGTTGCAAATATTATTAAGAAGTTTAAGGTCCATGGAACTGCAGCCAACCTCCCTGGGCGCGGCCGCAAGAGGAAAATCAACCCCAGATTGAACAGAAGGAGAGTGCGAATGATAGAAAAATAACCAAGGATAACTGCCAAAGAGATCCAAGGTGAAGGTACGTCAGTTTCTGATCGCACCATTCGTCGCTTTTTGAGTGAACGAGGGCTCCATGGAATAAGACCCAGGAGGACTCCACTCTTGAAAGAAAAACAAAGCCAAATACATATTGACAAGCCACAATCCTTCTGGGAGAATGTCCTTTGGACAGATGAGTCAAAACTGGAGGTTTTTAGAAAGTCACATCAGCTCTATGTTCACAGATGGGAAAAAATGAAGCTTTCAAAGAAAAGAACACCATACCTACAGTGAAACATGGAGGAGGCTCGGTTCTGCTCTGTGGCTGCTTCGCTGTGCCTGGCACAGGGTGCCTTGAACCTGTGCAGGGCACAATAAAATCTCCAGAATGCCTTGATAGTCTTGAGAGAAACGTACTGCCCAGTGTCAAAAAGCTCTGTCTCAGTCACAGGGCAACGGTCCTCCAACAGGATAATGGCCCAAAACAGGATAATGTCCCAAGAATGGATAAGAACAAAACATTTGACTATTCTGAAGTGGCCTTCTGTGAGTCCTGATCTGAATCCTATCAAATATATATGGAAAGAGCTGAAACTTGCAGTCTGGAGAAGGCACCCATCAAACCTGAGACAGCTGGAGCAGTTTGCTCAGGAAGAGTGGGCCAAACTGCCTGTTAACAGGTGCAGGGGTCTCATTGAGAGCTACAGAAAACGTTTGATTGCAATGATTGCCTTTAAAGGTTGTTCAACAAAATATTAGGGTAAGGGTCCCATTTCTGTCCATGCTCTTTTCATGTTTTATTATTTACAATATTATGTTGAGTAAAAAAATAAAAAGCAACATCTGATTTCTATTAAATATGGTATAAACAATGGTAGATCACTGTGTTATTATTTGACCCTGCTGGCCATCTATGAACATCTTGGCCATGTTCTGTTATAATCTCCACCCGGCACAGCCAGAAGAGGACTGGCCTGGATCCTCTCTAGGTTTCTTCCTAGGTTCTGGCCTTTCTAGGGAGTTTTTCCTAGCCACCGTGCTTCTACAGCTGCATTGCTTGCTGTTTGGAGTTTTAGGCTGGGTTTCTGTACAGCACTTTGAGATATCAGCTGATGTAAGAAGGGCTTTATAAATAAATTTGATTTGGATGCCAATTACTTTTGTCAGTTAAGTTATTTCAGAGAAATGTGCATTCTTATTTCTTGTGGCTGGGTGCCAATACATTTGAGCACGTCTGTATATGTTGTAATTTCCCCCAAAGCTGTCCAGATGGTCAAAAAACATTGTATTCTTTCACACACTAAGTTCCTGAACCATTTCTTAATGTACTGTACGGATGAGATGCAAGTTCTGTGTATTACCTTATACTGCCTATGAAACTAACTAAAGCAAGACAGAAGCGCCTGGGACAGAACAGCTACTCTATATTCTTCATTGACATGAGAGTGACATGAACACCAAAACACAAGGCACTCATCTTCTTACCAGACAGAAGCTCTCACATCCAGTTGCAGACCTGGATTCAAATTTAAATCATTTCAAATGCTTTAGCTGAGCTTGCCTGGTGCAATGGAACCAATAGAATAGTCGCGAAGGTGCAAAACCTGCCCACCTGGCACTCCAGGCAGGCTAAAGCAAACGTGCAAAGTATTTGAAAGATTTCTAATAGTATTTGAACCAAGGTTTTCACAGTTGCCTGAGAAAGGGAGGAGTCTAAACCAATGTTCTTCTGTTTTATTTTTGTCCTGTGAAATTCTTTGAGCCCTCGTGAGGAAAGTTTTTTTATTTGGAAAGAAAAACCCCAGATAATTACTCCATCCATCTTCTGTTTGTACATTTCCACAGTTGTTTCAAGTGGAATTGTGCAAGCAAATTACATTTGGATTTTGGGTTTATTGGGTTTTTGTTTTTTTTAGCCCTCACGAGTGGAACATTTTATGAATCTGTCTTCGCTCCTTAAAATCAAAGGTGTATGTGTGTGAGTATGTCTGTCTGTCAATTGGAGGGGACATCTTGGGGAATTTTGGGGAATTGTCTCAGCTCTGTACCTTGTGTTTCTGTAACCAGGGGAAGCACATTGCAAACAACATGTCTGAAGAAGGAAGAAAAAACACACAGAAGTTTCAGTTTGTTAGGTATGCATTGATTGGCTACGGGCTTGATACTTCCGGACACATCCCCCTCTATGCCTATTGGGCTCAAAGAAAGAACAAAGTTCTTATCACTTAATGAGTTTTGGGCCCTAATGAAATAAAGGTCAACAATGTTACGGCAATGAAGAGGCCAGGCAGGCAACATCAAGCAGCATCTCTAATGAATATGAGTGTCAGTGGGCAGCCCAGAAGAACCTAGAACAGTATGGCTGTCGGTCCATTAGTTAATTTAATCAGAAAAAAAGACTTAACATGACTTGTTATTACTTTATTAGCAGATACAGTTGATTTTAAGATGTATAAAAAAAGTACATGTATTTTGTCAAACCACACATTTCACAAAAGGTCTTAAATAATGAGCCTTTTCACTCGTTTGTAGAATGCACATCATAAGACCAAAATAATTGACAAATCATTTGAAATAGCTCAACGTATTTACATTTCATATACAGTCATTTTACACCATACCCAACAACTATTCTAAAATAAACTCCAAAATACAGATCCCCCTGGATGTCCTGTGACTGTCATGTCTAGGGCCAGGAGTGCCTGGAGGAAACTCCTGGCCCTAGTTGTATGACAAGTTGGCAACGGAACGCTGGAATAGGGAGGTTCATTCAGACAGAAAAGCTCTGTGGTTTGTAAGGCAGCAGGTTATAGAGCGGGGCGAAGGGAGGGGGGTTGGGGTCGGGATGGAGGGGTACTGATGGATCACTCTGGGGGAACTCCTTCCCCGCCACTGGGGCAAAGTATAAGGAGGCTCTCTGAAAGACGGAACAGAACAGAACAGAAAACACAAGCTTAGTTGGATTCAGCTAAACAGTATTGTTCCATTTGCTAATTTATAACTACACTCTACTTCTAGGTAAAGAATGGTTACAAAAATATTTTGAATTGAAACCCATGACCAGTTTGAATGGATAAGCAAATAAACGTAATAGATGCCAAATAAATAGATGCCAAATCAAACTAATCTTAATTTTAGGGAAAAACAATATTGTTCTATTTGTAACTGCACTAAACTTGGGAATAATTACAAACAGCAGGCTTTGAACATCACCTCTGAGTGGACAAAGAAAGAAATAAGAAAGAAGGATAAGAAAGGAAAAGAAAGTTCAAAAGATTCCAAATAAACAGATTAGATTCCAAATGGAGGTAGGTCTAATGTTTCTCGGACAAGTTCTTGTTTTCTGGGGGTTTAATGGTTGGACAGTGTTCTTGTTGGATGCATGAACCTGGTATGATCTACTAGGGCTACTTGGTGCTTTCTGTCTTTCAAGCAGCCAGTAGTTGCAAAGCTGGGTTTTAATACAGAGGGTAAGGTAGACAGACGGTGGGCAGAGGAGGGGAGGGCAGCAGGACAATATGGGATGGTAGAGGGAGCTGTCCTCCCAGAACATCCGTGAGTTTCCATCCAATGTACAGTATCTCACTCCTTTCTCTCCCCTAGGGTTTTACAAGACCAATTACCAGTAACAGGACGACATGAGCTTAAGACCGAAACATAGTTGCTGTTGAAATATAGTGCATTTGGAAAGTATTCAGACCCCTTCACCTTTTCCACATTTAGTTATGTTACAGCCTTAAATCTAAAATGGATCAAATAAAAAGGTCTTGTAAGTAAGCATTTCACTATAAGGTCTACACACCTGTTGTATTCGGCGCATGTGACAAATACAATTTGATCTGCAGAGAAGAATACAAGTGTGCCAAGCTTGTAGCGTCATACCAAAGATGACTCGAGGCAGTAATCAGTGCCAAAGGTGCTTCAACAAAGTACTGATTTAAAGGGTCTGAAAACTTATGTAAAGATTTTTTATATTTTTTTTATACATTTGCAGACATTTCAGAAAATCAGTTTTTGCTTTGTCCTTATGGGGTAGTGTGTGTAGATCGATGAGGGGGGGGGGCGGATTCATCCATTTTAGTATAAGGCTGTATCGTAACAAAATGTGGAAAATGTCAAGGGGTCTGAACACTTTCCAAATGCACTGTACATATTTGGCGTCCTGGAAAAACCTTGGCAGGCTCTATTTGTGGCTGGTGTTAAGGCGGAGCTAGTGTCAAACGCATGCTCTTTGGCAAATTTCGCATGCTCTATTTTCCAACCCTTGCACCAGCGTTGGTATTTTACCCTTCTTATATTAACTTGCTTGCTCTGTGGCAGGAGTGGAGATATTTGAGGTGTGCCAATTTCAAGCAGTGCTACTGGTGATACTTAAGACTCACCAAAAGCTGGTCTTAGCGGTAATGCAAATTGGTTAAGTCAATAGACATTCCCGTTTTTTCTTTATATTGGATATTATTATTATTTCTGATTGGCCAGTGAGTGGCCAAGCCTCGACACACCCACAACTTGTTTACTTACCAAATCTGAAAAATATATTTTCAGATTACCATACAGTCCCGGATATTCACAAGGTGTTTGGAGTGACTTTGATTGGTCTTAAAGTCATTCAACTTTCACTGCACATTTTAGTTTCATTTTTTTTTTTTACACACATTGAAAGTAGTCATTCGCTTGAAAAAAAATCTAAAAAGGTTACAAGGAGATACAAGGTTTATCCAGGATGGCAATGATTTATTTCTACAACCTCCACTTCAGTCTTGGGCTTAATTGATCTAGTAAAATCATAGCAGAGAAATGGGTCCGATTCATTATATGGAAACAGCAAATGTGTGTCATGAGCCTTACCTGTGTGGGTAGGCAAGCAGGGTTAGGGATAGGGACACACTTTTTACAGTAAAAGTCACTTCAACACTGAAGATTCAGTGGAAGCAGCAATTTTATCATTGTGTTTTGCAATAAATAGGTTTCATGGTGTGTTTATCATGCAATTCATGTGGATGTAGTTTTTTTATGTGTTCAATATCTGTGAGAGATGTTTGCTTTGACACTTACCCAGTGGGTTTTGCTCTTATCTATTCCAATACTAACAGGAGTGGAAGGTGTGAGCAAACAGAATTACGAGTGTGTGTGTGTGTGTATGTGACTGACCGGGTAGAGGTGTCCTTTGTTGGTGTTGTCCATCAGCAGGGGGGCAGTGGGGGAGGAAAGACATCCACCCTCTGAGAGATGAGATGACAACAGGGTCACTGAGCTGCTCCTCTGTCAAACACATACACAAAGAGAGACACACACAAACACATTTTGGAATGTTGTGAAATGTGTTGTGATCCTCTTGTGTGTATTCTGAAATACACACACAAACACAAACACACATTACGGGTTGTGCTGGATATCTGAAATTATGTTGTCACCTGGTCTGGCATCAGCAGTTTGCCCCCCCCAACACAAACGCACAAACAACCGCTTGTTCACACACACACACCCTGACACGCTGCTCATCAACCAGAAGTGGTGGGGAGAGAGATTTATAGCGATGCCGTGTTATTTGGATAAGACAGGAAGGGTTGGGGGATCCTGGGGTGGAAGGGGAGAGCTCAGATTTCCAAGAAACAATTATCTCTGACGTTGATGTGTGTCTTCCTGGGCTATGCCCTGCTGTGTCTCCCAGCTCTATCGTGCCACAACACAGAACATAAGCTCCTTCTTCTAATTCAATCAGGGCCGGTTAGCTGTTCTGGTTCTACTGGGGACATTTAACATAGGATGATCGCCAGAGAGATATCTTTCTTTCCTCTTAAGTGAGTCGTGACATTTATAATCTGGATTGCCGGGAAACTAAAAGACACACTTTTGTATTCGATTTGATCATCAGAAAGGTATGAATATGTCTTTCCCAACCCCCATCCACTCCTTCAAAGCTTTGCTCGGATATGATAGCAGACAGACCTGGGTTCAAAAAAGATTGTAAATACTTGATCTGTGCTTGATTGAGCTTGCCTGGCTTAATGGACCGATAAAATAGTTCCAAAACTGTAAACCCTGCACATCTGGCACTCCAGGCAGGCTAAAAACAACACTGACAGTATTTGGACGATTTCATAGCAGAAGAACAATGATAGCAGAAGGTCTTGTAAAGTTTAACGGCTTCCCGGCCCACACCCCTACCGGCTCACACTGTTCCATCTTGACACCATATGTCCATAGGAGTCCTCCTGATACATCATCTGGGAGATTGCCTGTAATTTGATACCTCTGCTACTCTCCACAACTATCTCTTGCTGTGTTTGTCCTCAACAGAGGCTTCACCTCCACTCCTCTGGAACACGGTACACCTTGTATGGACTCACTGTACTCTACTGTATCAACACCAGTCTCATCAATAGCACTATAGGTGCAATCAAGCAACAGTTATGCAATTTGCCTCCACTCACTTAAAGGAACCGATACTCTAGATCCTTCATCGCTCGAGTCAAAAGTTGTGCACTATAATAGGGAATAGGGCTTCAAACACATAAAGCACTTAAAGTGAGCTATGTTTTCAGATCTCAGAGGTCTTCTATTGGGATAAGTCCATGTCCCAGGTCATCTCTTTTGTAGATTCATCTTGATCAAATGGAAAAGATAAGCACTCTGGGCTCCCGAGTGGCGCAGCAGTCTAAGGCACTGCCTCTCAGTGCTAGAGGCATCACTACAGACCCTGGTTAGATTCCAGGCTGTATCACAACCGGACGTGATTGGGAGTCCCATAGGACAGCACACAATTGGCCCAGCGTCGTCCAGGTTAAGTCGTCATTGGAAATAGGAATTTATTCTAACTGACTTGCCTAGTTAATTAAAGGTTAAATAAAATTAAAATCAATATATGTAACTTCCAGATTTGTTGTGCTTATGTTTTCCATTCATTTGAGGTTGAGGAGGCACATACAGTGGGGCAAAAAAGTATTTAGTCAGCCACCAATTGTGCAAGTTCTCCCACTTAAAAAGATGAGAGAGGCCTGTAATTTACACTTCAACTATGACAGACAAAATGAGAAAAAAAATCCAGAAAATCACATTGTATGATTTTTTATGAATTTATTTGCAAATTATGGTGGAAAAAAAGTTTACCTCAAAAAAAAAAAAGTTTACCTCAATACTTTGTCATATACCCTTTGTTGGCAATGACAGAGGTCAAACGTTTTCTGTAAGTCTTCACAAGGTTTACACACACTGTTGCTGGTATTTTGGCCCATAACTCAATGCAGATCTCCTCTAGAGCAGTGATGTTTTGGGGCTGTTGCTGGGTAACACGGACTTTCAATTCCCTCCAAAGATTTTCTATGGGGTTGAGATTTGGAGACTGGCTAGGCCACTCCAGGACCTTGAAATGCTTCTTACGAAGCCACTCCTTCGTTGACCTGGCGGTGTGTTTGGGATCATTGTCATGCTGAAAGACCCAGCCACGTTTCATCTTCAATGCCCTTGCTGATGGAAGGAGGTTTTCACTCAAAATCTCACAATACATGGCCCCATTCATTCTTTCCTTTACACGGATCAGTCGTTCTGGTCCCTTTGCTGAAAAACAGCCCCAAAGCATGATGTTTCCACCCCCATGCTTCACAGTAGGTATGGTGTTCTTTGAATGCAACTCAGCATTCTTTGTCCTCCAAACACAACGAGTTGAGTTTTTACCAAAAAGTTATATTTTGGTTTCATCTGACCATATGACATTCTCCCAATCTTCTTCTGGATCATCCAAATGCTCTCTAGCAAACTTCAGACGGGCCTGGACATGTACTGGCTTAAGCAGGGGGACACGTCTGGCACTGCAGGATTTGAGTCCCTGGCGGCGTAGTGTGTTACTGATGGTAGGCTTTGTTACTTTGGTCCCAGCTCTCTGCAGGTCATTCACTAGGTCCCCCTGTGTGGTTCTGGGATTTTTGCTCACCGTTCTTGTGATCATTTTGACCCCACGGTGTGAGATCTTGCATGGAGCCCCAGATCGAGGGAGATTATCAGTGGTATTGTATGTCTTCCATTTCCTAATAATTGCTCCCACAGTTGATTTCTTCAAACCAAACTGCTTACCTATTGCAGATTCAGTCTTCCCAGCCTGATGAAGGTCCACAATTTTGTTTCTGGTGTCCTTTGACAGCTCTTTGGTCTTGGCCATAGTGGAGTTTGGAGTGTGACTGTTTGAGGTTGTGGACAGGTGTCTTTTATAATGATAACAAGTTCAAACAGGTGCCATTAATACAGGTAACGAGTGGAGGACAGAGGAGCCTCTTAAAGAAGAAGTTACAGGTCTGTGAGAGCCAGAAATCTTGCTTGTTTGTAGATGACCAAATACTTATTTTCCACCCTAATTTGCAAATAAATTCATAAAAAATCCTACAATGTCATTTTCTGGATATTTTTTTTCTCATTTTGTCTGTCATAGTTGAAGTGTACCTATGATGAAAATTACAGGCCTCTCTCATCTTTTTAAGTGGGAGAACTTGCACAATTTGTGGCTGACTAAATACGTTTTTTGCCCCACTGTAGCTGGATCTACACAACCTGAAAATATCTGAGAAACTTTGAATTTGGAGTGTAATTTCCCTAAAATGTCCCTTTAATGAATAACAAAGTATACCCTTGATTCAATCCGTAGAGCTGAAGACCTGCGCTGCAGCGCGATAGAAATTTAAAGGCAATGTTCCCGCATTTGCAGACTGCATTTATGCATTTAACGCTTAATACAGTATGTCAGCTCAATTGAAAATGATCTTGAAATTTCAATCGCGCTACAGCTCAGACCTTCAGCGCTACGAATTGAATCAAGTCCAATATTAACCTGTGAGCCCGAGGAATGTACCCATATAAATAACACGGCAAAGTATTTCAGAACCATGGACAGCTACAGTTAGCCAGTGCAGGAGAAAGGCGCTGATGGTTCAGCTCCACTGCAGTGGAGAGCTCCACTACAGGCGGGCCGTGTCCCGCACCCAACACCGCTCATTATGAGCTGTTGCCACACACCTGTGGGCTACTGAGAAGAATGTTTGGAATGGGCAGGAGCAGGCCTGCAGGGCAAGAGAATGCCACCTGATTTTGATTCTTTTTCCCAATCCCCTTTCTCCAGGTTTAATAAAATATGGAATAAAATATGGATATGATTTTACTGCAAGTACTGATTAAGACTCCTGATAGTACACCACAAACCTTTAAGCATTGCACAAGTACATTTGCGTGCAATTTTAGCCACAGCCTGTCTCTCTCACCTGGTCCTTGATGCTTCCCAGCACAGCAGTGGTCAGGATACCCAGGAAGAAGGCCACCAGGTTGAGGCTGGTCAGCACCCAGATCAACACGTACAGGGACATCACGTCCCCGCAGCTCTGCACACCCACAAACTCATAGTAGTTGTTCATGTAGCCCCCACTACAAGACAGGACAACAGAATGTCACTAACAACAAATCCTTTAACAATATTATTATATTTATGCTATTAATATGCCATTCATAGAATAACATTAGGCTACTTTATAAAGCTATACTATTAAGCTAGTATGAAATGAGTTGGACAGGACCAGGAGTTCTCGCAGACCATTGTTTTTTATTTAACCTTTATTTTGACAGAGAAGTCATACTGAAACTAGGCTCTCGTTTTCAGATACAATATACAAAATTACAAAACATATTAAGAAGAAGACACATTCATCAACATAGAGGTCATTACTCTGAACAGACCAAGTGAGACCAGTGGCCTCGTTTATAAAAATGTTCTTAGATTTATACTTGAAGTTGGTCGTAAGATCATTTCCGACAGTGTGCTTATGTTGGATTCATAAAACATACTGAGCATAAAAAAACCTTGCTTACGCAGCTTCTAAGAATCCCATTTGTAACTTACGCACCTGTGATCTATAAATCTCAAGTTAACTTTGAATTGACGGCACCTGAACGTGCCTTACAATCAGCGATTTCCCCTTATAGAATGCTAGCACAAATGAGGGTTTAGTCAGGAATATCCATGGAACGAAAGCAGACTTTTTGGAAGTCGAGATCACGACGATGGTAGAGGAGATTGAAGACAGGCAACACGTATTATTCAGTGGACTAAATAGTGGGTTGACAAACAAAGTCAAACAGGTAGCTTGGGAGTGTGTCGCCGCTGCAGTGAACGAGGTGGGGCAGCAAGACAGAACTGTGGCTGATGTGAAAAAGAAATGCTCTGACCTTAAACTGCAAGGGATAAAAATAATCGCCATTCATAACAAGCAGGAAAATCACCTACGTCAAGTCTAGACTCGGCATAGAGATAAGATCATTTCCACGTCAAAGTAAGGTTTCATAAATAACTACTTATATGTGGTTTTCTGCACAAGTCATACTTAAGATCAAAATGGATTGTAAGTCCGTTTTATAAATGAGGCCCCAGAGCATCCACATAAAGGGCACAACAAAAACTAAAATCAGCTTTCCCCAACTCTGTGGAGACCGAAGGGGCCTCCAGTGTTATTCAAGCCTGTTTTGGTCATTTGTAAGTCTAAATTTAATTAATGATGCTAGATACATAAGAAGTCTCTGCATGAGTGCTTTGTAGAAAAACACATGAAAATGTGGCTCTCTCCTTACATACAAAGAGGCCCAACCTAGTGCTGTTACGGTGGCATATTACCGCCACACTGGCGTTCACAAGTCATGACGACAGTCAAATTCCATGTGACCGTTTAGTCACGGTAATTAGGCTTCTCCAAGCTCTGATGCTGCTGATGGTTATTAGTGGCCTACCGAACTTGCTAACTGCTACCAAACTTGCTAACTGGACCAAATTGTCCCTCTAATCACTCTGACATCAATACAAATGTATTTGAAAATCTAATCACACTTCATGAGAGCCCATGAGCTCATGTTGCGCAACATTTCTATAGGCTATGCAATTGCGTGAGAAAACAGAGTGATGGTCTCTATTAAAAAGAGGTGGATCCCATGAGCTTTCTATAGGCTAGGCCTACTATATTTATTTCTCAACTTTCTAATATTAAACAAATTGCTTCTCTTTACAGGAGTATAGCCTACCTGGCTGGAATGAAAAATGAACCACGGGAAAAGCGTCCTCCATTCACTTTTTAAGTGCATAGATGACATGTATTTTTGCCTCTGCCCCTGTTTCGAGACAGGTGCATAGTAATGGCCCATTCTAAATCAAAACAAATTTCACACATATATTATTTAGTATATGTAAAAACAAGATTAAATCAAGAATAGTCTGAAGGCTGACAATATTAGCCTATCACTTGTGAATGATGCCCAGCTAGTGTGCAGTAAGGCAAGAAACAACGCATGCCTTTTTTTGGCAATTTTTTCAAATCATAGTCTCGCTCATGGGCCTATATGTTTTTATAAGGTTTGTATCGCAGCTAAAGTGGCCAAATAACGTCTTAACATTAAGCACATGAAACTGGTTTACAACAGGTGTAGAGTCTAACTGGCGTACATAGGCAGTGTGTGAGTTTCAAGTTTGGGGAAGATCATTTTCACCATAAAAATGCACCTTTATAATAAACACATTACATGCATAGTCACGTTTGCAGTCACTTTTGAGAATGGTGTTTTCCCACTAATTGATTGCATTTTGGAACATTGGCGCTTATAGCCTCCTGCCATATGCACATTGCTGCGCTTATAATGTGAAGGAATAGACAGTTTATCAACATTTTAAGCTAAACGTTCTGATCTGTTGCGTCAGCCACATTGCTCACATTTTTTTAATGCTAGTGGTTGTATTAATTTGGGATCTATCGCATCCCACAACTGTCCCAGACTATGTTTGGAATATTTATTTATTGTACAAAATAGGTCAACTTTTGCACTATTGGGATAGTAGATCTCCTGACATGTCAATGATGTGTCGTGAAACAGTGTTTTTTGATGAAGGAATTGTCTGTATAGTTTTGTTGGCCTTTTCCCCCAGCATTGTCCCAGCCATATCCATGGCAGCAAGAAGAATTAAGTCCTCCACAATAGTATGGGGCTTCCCTGTCCTAGCCACTCGGTAGCTCACCATATAATACTCTTCTAGCCCCTTCTTATTAATGTTATCGGTTGCTTTTATACATGTCTTACTACTCGAAAGTCGTCTTAATTCTCGCTCAAAAAACTCCTGTGGCTTATTTTTCAAATTGGCATGTTTTGTTTCTAAATGTCTGCGCAAGAATGAAGGCTTCATCGAGCTGTGAGATAGTACTTTTGTACATAAAACACACTGTGGCTGAGGAAAGGCACTACTCCCAATATACACTACCTTTCAAAGGTCTGGAGTCACTTAGAAATGTCATTTTTTTTAAATTAAGATAAGCACATTTTTTGTCCATTAAAATAACATCAAATTCGATTAGAAATACAGTGTAGACTGTTAATGTTGTAAATCACTATTGTAGCTGGAAATGGCAGAATTTTTATTGGAATATCTACATAGGCGTACAGAGGCCCATTATCAAATCAAATCAAATCAAATGTTATTTGTCACATACACATGGTTAGCAGATGTTAATGCGAGTGTAGCGAAATGCTTGTGCTTCTAGTTCCGACAATGCAGTAATAACGAACAAGTAATCTAACTAACAATTCAAAAAAAACTACTGTCTTATACACAGTGTAAGGGGATAAAGAATATGTACATAAGGATATATGAATGAGTGATGGTACAGAGCAGCATAGGCAAGATACAGTAGATGATATCGAGTACAGTATAACATATGAGATGAGTATGTAAACAAAGTGGCATAGTTAAAGTGGCTAGTGATACATGTATTACATAAGGATGCAGTCGATGATATAGAGTACAGTATATACGTATGCATATGAGATGAATAATGTAGGGTAAGTAACATTATATAAGGTAGCATTGTTTAAAGTGGCTAGTGATATATTTACATCATTTCCCATCAATTCCCATTATTAAAGTGGCTGGAGTTGAGTCAGTGTCATTGACAGTGTGTTGGCAGCAGCCACTCAATGTTAGTGGTGGCTGTTTAACAGTCTGATGGCCTTGAGATAGAAGCTGTTTTTCAGTCTCTCGGTCCCAGCTTTGATGCACCTGTACTGACCTCGCCTTCTGGATGACAGCGGGGTGAACAGGCAGTGGCTCGGGTGGTTGATGTCCTTGATGATCTTTATGGCCTTCCTGTAGCATCGGGTGGTGTAGGTGTCCTGGAGGGCAGGTAGTTTTAATCATCTCCTTAGTTTTGTTGACGTTGAGTGTGAGGTTATTTTCCTGACACCACACTCCGAGGGCCCTCACCTCCTCCCTGTAGGCCGTCTCGTCGTTGTTGGTAATCAAGCCTACCACTGTTGTGTCGTCCGCAAACTTGATGATTGAGTTGGAGGCGTGCGTGGCCACGCAGTCGTGGGTGAACAGGGAGTACAGGAGAGGGCTCAGAACGCACCCTTGTGGGGCCCCAGTGTTGAGGATCAGCGGGGAGGAGATGTTGTTGCCTACCCTCACCACCTGGGGGCGGCCCGTCAGGAAGTCCAGTACCCAGTTGCACAGGGCGGGGTCGAGACCCAGGGTCTCGAGCTTGATGACGAGCTTGGAGGGTACTATGGTGTTGAATGCCGAGCTGTAGTCGATGAACAGCATTCTCACATAGGTATTCCTCTTGTCCAGATGGGTTAGGGCAGTGTGCAGTGTGGTTGAGATTGCATCGTCTGTGGACCTATTTGGGCGGTAAGCAAATTGGAGTGGGTCTAGGGTGTCAGGTAGGGTGGAGGTGATATGGTCCTTGACTAGTCTCTCAAAGCACTTCATGATGACGGATGTGAGTGCTACGGGGCGGTAGTCGTTTAGCTCAGCAACCATCACTCCTGTATTCCAATGGCACGCTGTGTTAGCTAATCCAAGTTTATCATTTTAAAAGGCTAATTGATCATTAGAAAACCCTTTTGCAATTATGTTAGCACAGCTGAAAACGGTTGTTTCTGATTAAAGAAGCAATAAAACTGGCCTTCATTAGACTAGTTGAGTATCTGGAGCATCAGCATTTGTGGGTTCGACTACAGGCTCAAAATGGACAGAAACAAATAGCTTTATTCTGAAACTCGTCAGTCTATTCTTGTTCTGGGAAATGAAGGCTATTCCATGCGAGAAATTGCCAAGAAACTGAAGATCTCGTACAACGCTGTGTACTACTCCCTTCACATAACAGCGCAAACTGGCTCTAGCCAGAATAGAAAGAGGAGTGGGAGGCCTCGGTGCACAACTGAGCAAGAGGACATTAGAGTACATTAGAGTGTCTAGTTTGAGAAACAGACGCCTTACAAGTCCTCAACTGGCAGCTTCATTAAATAGTACCCGCAAAACACCAGTCTCAACGTCAACAGTGATTAAGCGACTCCGGGATGCTGGCCTGCTGGGGACAATAAAAGGCCACTCTTAAATGTGCAGTTGTGTCACACAACACAATGCCACAGATGTCTACATTTTGAGGGAGCGTGCAATTGGCATGCTGACTGCAGGAATGTACGGCAGAGAGAAAGCAGAGGACTTTCTCACTGTATGGATCCTGCCTGCACATACACTATACGAGCCGGAGATGACCAACTTGGTGCTGTAGAAGCAACAGTAAATTGCAGAGCAGTGAGCCAAAACACCGGTCAACAAGTTAAAGAAAGACAGGTAGTAGGAGCATTCGCTTACCAACGAGCAGCGTGGTGTGAATGAGCGTGGAGTGAAGGAGCAGTGAATGATGGCTCATGAGGGCATGGGAAGTGAGATGAGTTGGCCTGTACACCATTTGACCTGGCTAGGAAACCCTCAGCGCTAGTTTGAGCCTACTTCAGCTTAAATGGGTTCTACACATTGATGATGTGAGGGGTGAGTTACCACATATACTGTATATAAAGTTATTTTAGTTAGATGATTAAAGTTAGTTAGATTATTACCAGTTGGATCTGCGGCTTATCAGACTTGCTTTCAATGAGAAATCTGTTGGGTCGTACACAAAGCATACCCACTTAACATACTGCTTGACTAGTTGGGCCCAAGCTTGCTGTACAACATTAAAACCTATTCAGTCTGACTACAAACAGGCTCTCAAAGTGCTTGATAGGAAGCCCAATAGCCATCATCATTGTCACATCCTTAGAAAGCATGAGCTCTTGAGTTGGGAAAATCTTGTGCAATACACCGACGCATGTCTTGCATTCAAGATCCTCAATGGCCTGGCTCCCCCTCCACTCAATATTTTTGTTAAACAGAAAACCCAGACATATGGCAGCAGATCCACAAGGTCTGCCATGAGAGGTGACTGTATAGTTCCCCTAAGGAAAAGCACCTTTAGTAAATCTGCATTCTCTGTGAGAGCTTCCCATGTCTGGAATACACTGCCATCAGACACACATAACTGCACCACATATCACACTTTCACAAAATGCTTGAAGACATGGCTAAAGGTCAATCAGATTTGTGAACATGGTCCCTAGCTGTGTGTTGCCACTCTCCATGTTGTCTGTTGTCTAGCTTGTGAGGTGTGGAAACACTTTGTTGCTTTTATGAATTTTGTCTTGCTGCTTTTTGTTTTATGCTGCTCTGTCTGTATGCTACGTCTTGCTTGTCCTATGTTGCTCTGTCTGTATGCTATGTCTTGCTTGTCCTATGTTGCTATGTCTTGCTTGTTCTATGTTGCTATTGTCTATATTGTAATTGTTTTTAATAACCTGCCCAGGGACTGCGGTTGAAAATTAGCCGGTTGGCTAAAACCGGCACTTTTACTGAAATGTTGATTAATGTGCACTGTCCCTGTAAAAATAAAAATAAACTCAAACTCAAACTCAAACTCAAGCTACATGATGGATCTTTAATGTATGTGCATCTTTGACTCACTTGGCACAGTCATAAAGGTCACAGCAGTAGCAGGTCCCACTGCGTACCTTCATAGTACATGACTCCGTGAGACCCTGGCACGGCACCTGCAAGAGGAGGCAGACACTCTAATCAACAGTATTGAGTGACAGGCACAGTACAAGCAGAGATTAGTCAAAGGTGATAGACCCCTCCCTTAAAATGTATTTTCCCCCTGCCAGACAGTATGTACTACACATATTTTCAGAATTGGACAGGATAGCTAACACAGTAAGTCATATTGCTATGCGTGCAGTTGTACTTACAGAGGCATAGTAATTCTCATAGATGTAGCTATTTCCACTTGTGTAAAACTGGCATCTCCCTGCTTTCAGAGGACGGACATCCTGGTGTGGGACAGACAGAGAGACATGATATCGTAATGCATGAGAGAATTGAATAGACTGCAGTTGTAAGGTTTAAACACAGCTGCAATGACTCCATCCAATTCCAGCACATCCCTTTTGAATAGCATTTGCCAATTAGACTCCATATCGTTCTGGCATTGTAAAGTTCTCCTATAAAACAGATGATGGATGTAAAATATATATACACTAAGTGTACTAAACATTAGGAACACCTGCTCTTTCCATGACATAGACTGACC